>NC_030853.1:28465236-28475924 GCF_000208745.1 Theobroma cacao
CCCAACAAAGTGAAGGAGATTGCTTGTCAAAGGATCACTTCTCATCACTACCTGATAGGGTCCACCTTGATCTCAAACAGAACGACTTCACCGATTTGCTCAACATATGGGATAAGTGGGGGGCTACCACTCAGGCAAATTTTGATAGGAAATATGGCCACATAGCTCGACTCCTCAAGGTCCAGATAGATGAACAGTTGTTGAAGGCCATTGTGCAATTTTGAGATCCGTCGTATAGATGCTTCGTGTTCAATAAAGTGGATATGGTTCCCACAATCGAAGAGTACTCGGCTCTCCTACAAATCGATCTTGATAATTCGGATAAGATATATTGGAGAGGACAGAAGACCGGACACAGGCGAAAGTTAGCCAAAATGATGGGTATTACCCCGGCGGAAGTTGATCAGAATCTAAGGAAAAAAGGGGACAATGAATGTATCCCGTGGAGTTTTCTACGTAGCTATATCATGAAGCATCAGGACACCGAGCAAAGATAGCTTGTGATGGCCTTGGGAATTTACGGGCTAGTGATCTTTCCCAAGGTCTTGGGACATATAGAAGTCAAAATTATAGACTTCTTCTAGCAAGTCATCAACAAGGCCAATCCTTCGCCCTCTATTCTAGCGAAAACTCTCAGATCACTGAATTACTGTCGAAGAAAAGGTGAGGGACGATTTGTGGGATGTGCACAGCTTCTTTCCATCTGGATAGTGAGCCACTTTGAATGCAAGGTCGATAAGTTCAGAAAGCCATTTCATCCGCAAACCGCCCCTATCAGAGAATTTTGCGAGAGTGAATGGCCAAAAAATAGGACTAAGGAACAATGGATCTCTAGACTTCGGGAACTCATGAGTGTGGAAGTAACATGGAGAGCCCCGTGGATGCCGCATCACCCTGTCTTGTACAAATGCGAAAATGAACCTTGGGTACCGTTAATAGGGCCATGGGGAGCCATCAGTTACGCCCCAATTATGGTGAGAAGACAATTTGGGTCAAAGCAGTTTGTGCCGATGACACACCGACTTAATACTTTGGAGTTTGCTTATGGAGAGTCGAGTTTTCTAAAAAGGATTGAAGAGATTGCGCAAGCTTGGAAGAAAACTAGCTGAGTGGATCAAGGGAGGTACACCGATGAAGTGACTATCGGATATCAGATATGGTATGACCAACGAGTTAAGGATGTGGTATATCCGAAAGAAGATGCAATACGTGGCCCAGTTGATCCAGAACCACGAGACGCTTTGCTCGAAAGTGAGTTAGCTCGAAAGAAGTCCGAAGCTGAAAATGCTAGTTGGAAGCAACGGTATGAAGACCTCCAAAAAGAGTGTGAGAAAATGAAAAGAGAAGTAAGTGAGCAAAGAAAGAAAGTTCGAAAAATGGAAGGGAAGTATGAGAGCCTGAATGATAAGTTTTCTGCCACAACCAGTGAACTTCAAAGGGAAATACAAGTGAGAGAAAATCGAGGCAATGAACTTCAAACGCACAATGATGAGCTAAGAAAACAAGTGCGATTCCAACAAGAGTCCATCCAATTACTAAGACAGGAGTATGAGGAGCTCGAAGGGGTCATGACGACTTATCAACAGGAATACGAACGCCTCAAGCAACAAAGCACTAGAATTCAAGAATGGGGTGAATCTTACAAACAAGCTTATACAGAGAAATACGACCGGATGGATTACTTGGTTTGGCAAATGAGGGAGGTGGCTTACAAGGCGAGAAGCATGGCTTGGAAGACGGACATATTAAGAAGCCAGATCTTTTCAGTTGGAAAACAAGAGCAACAGTTGATCAAGCATTTAGATGAGGTGTATAGCCATTATAATAAGATTGGCGAATATTTCTAGATGGCTTCTGAGTTGTAATCAAAGACAAATATCTTATGCAATGGATGACTTTGTTGTTGGGTGTCATGTGACGAATACTTTTAGTACATAATCATTCATACATGCATAAATCATCATTTCATGACAATGAGTATTTGCATCTAAAAAATAAAGATAATGGGTTCATTCATGCATCAAATACGCATCTAATTCATGTTTATGATCAATAATAAGGTTCCAAAATAGCTCGACCACCTAAGCCAAGTGACCAACGTGTTCATAACACGCGTCAACGAGCAAGGATCATGGAAGAAGAACAAAGAGAGCGAATGGACAGAATGGAAAGAGCTCAGGATGAAATGAGAGAACAGTTAGCAAAGATGATGGAATTGATGATGAGTTTCTGTAAAGGAAAAAGAGCGATCGAAGAGCCAGCTCCGTCAGAAAACCCGTCAGCATAAGACAGTGGAAACTAAAGGGATGATCCATCCTATCCCCCAGGGTTCACTCCACCACATGCCCAAACCTCTCAAAGGGTCCACCCTCAAGTGATGCCATCCGTCTATTACAATGCACCACCCCCGCTAGGCCATCAACCGACTCATGGGCAATTCGGGCCATATTCTGTAATAAATCCTGCTGAACCAATACCCGTCCCAAATTTAGACGATCCGAAAAAGTAAGAGAAACTAAGAAAGGACTCGTCACAAACAGGAAAAAATAAAAAAGATCAAAAAAAGTACGGTCTGTTGGAAGAGCGTCTTCGTGCTATCGAAGAAGTTGATAGGTTTGGTACCATGGACGCAACCGAGCTATGCTTAGTACCGGATGTATTGATCCCTGCCAAATTTAAGGTTCCGGAGTTTGAAAAATATGACGGAACAAAATGTCCCATGGCACATATTACCATGTATTGTCGGAAGATGGCTGCATAGTCTCACGATGATAAGTTACTGATCCATTTTTTCCAAGATAGCTTGATTGGGTCAGCTGTTCGGTGGTACGTACAGCTAGATCGAAACCGTATTAAGACTTGGAAAGATTTAGCAAGAGCCTTCATAGCTCAATATAAGCATGTGGCTGAATTAGCCCTTGATCGGTTGTCATTACAGACTATGGAAAAGAAGCAAAGCGAGAACTTCAAGGAATATGCCCAAAGGTGGAGAGATACAGCAGCGCAAGTTCAGCCACCTCTCACTGATAAGGAGATGACTGTTTTGTTCATAAATACACTCCGAGCTCTCATTCTACGAGCGCTTGATCGGCAATGCCAAGAAAAAACAAAATGACATAGTTAAGGGCATTTTGGTNTAATGCCACGAAAAACTTTACAGATTTGGTCCTATCGGGAGAAATAATAGAAGGAGCTATCAAAAGTGGAAAAATTGAAGGACATGAAGTTGCCAGCTCAAAGAAAGGGAGTACGCCCAAGAAGAAAGAAGGGGATGTGCAAGCAGTCGCTCACGACAGCCAACAAGCCCACAACTTTAACCCATATTATCCGTACCCCCCATACCAACCCTTCTATCCGAACATAGGCAACATCACACAAAACCCATATGTGTACCAACCTGTCCCGCAACCAACATTTCAAACCAATGTTTTTCCACAAACTCCACCACCAAGACCGGTAGCTTCAACCAATAATCCTGGCCATGGTCAAAGAGGACCTAAAACTACCCTAGAAAGATCGAAGTTTGATCCTATTCCAATCCTTTACACTACATTGCTGCCACAACTCATAGAAAATCGACTCCTTGCTCGAACCCCTTTAGAACCACTCCGACCACCTTTCCCGAAATGGTATGACCCGAATGCGCATTGTGATTACCATTTTGGAATTCAAGGGTACTCCACCGAGAATTGTACTGCTTTAAAACATAAAGTTCAAGCACTCATTAAGGCATGACTTTTAAATTTTGTCAAAAAAGACAGTTTGAGTGTTGATGGGAACCCGTTACCTAATCATGGAAGACCGACTGTGAATGCCATACATAAAGAGATGATTCGAAGGGTGAAAAAAGGTATTGATGAGATTCAAACGCCAATGGATAAAGTGTTTGAGGCGTTGTCCAAGATAAATGCCATCACTCCAGAACCCATCGACACAAAAAATTGGGGCGTGATCTCGCTTATTCTTGCAAATTTCATATGGGGGCAATTGGGCATTCCATTAAAAATTGTGATAGCTTTCGTCGTAAGTTGCAAGAATTGATGGATTCATCGGTAATTGAGTTTTATGAAGAAGCCGAAGAGAATTTGGTCGGAACCATAAATGGAGACACCCCAACTGAAGTGGCATCAAGTTCATTCGGGGCAAACAAACCTAAACCTCTAACCATCTTCTATGAAGAAAACAGAAGCCCGATGAATAATACATCCCCTACTATGATCAGAAATGGTATTACCATCAAAGTCCCCAGCCCATTCCCTTACAAGAGCGATAAGGCTGTCCCATGGAATTATGAGTGTAATATTTTGGGCACAGCTTCATCCGTCCCCTAAGCATCTTCTGAAGATCTAACCGGTGTGGGGGGTATAATGCGAAGTGGGCAATGTTATTCCCTTGAGATAGCGAAAAGAGTTAGAAAAGGGAAACCAGCACAGGGAGAGGGAGGCCTAAAGAAAACGGATACCTTTTCCAAGGACCAAGTTGACGAATCTGTAGTGGCTCCGAACAATGAGGTCAAAAATCCTGTTACCGAGAAAGAAGCGGGTGAATTTCTCAAGTTTATCAAACACAGTGAATACAGTGTGGTAGAACAATTAACCAAGATACCCGCTCGCATCTCGTTGTTGTCCTTACTGTTGAATTCGGAAGCATACAGGAACGGGCTGCTCAAAGTCTTGAACCAAACTTATGTGGCACAAGATATATCAGTGGAAAAGTTAGACCACATCGTGGGGAACATTATAGTGGGGAACTTCATTGCCTTTAATGATGAAGAAATACCATCGGGTGGTCGAGGAAGTAACAAAGAGCTGCACATTACCATCAAATGCAAGGAGCATGCCGTACCTAGGGTCTTGGTCGATAATGGTTCAGCTTTAAATGTCATGTCTCGCTCTACTTTAACCAAGTTGCCAGTAGATGTGTCGTATATGAGAACCAGCCGCATGGTTGTAAGGGCTTTCGACGAAACCACAAGGGAGGTGGTAGGGGACATTGAACTACCGATAAAAATTGGCCCTTGTATTTTTGAGGTCCAATTTCAAGTCATGGACATTGCCCCGTCATACAATTGCTTGTTAGGGCGTCCATGGATTCATATGGCTGGAGCCATACCATCTTCCCTTCATTAAAAAGTTAAATTCATAGCTGAAGGCCAACTGATAAGTGTATGTGCGGAGGAAGACATACTGGCTATTCAACCATCATCTGCTCCCTATGTAGAGGCAACAGAAGAAGTCCCAGAATGCTCTTTCAGATCTTTTGAATTTGTTAATGCTACTTATGTAGGGGAAAAAAAAGTGATACCGACCCCTCGTTTGTCAGTAGCCACTAAAATGGGAGTTAAGCAGACTGTGGGTAAAGGATGTCGTGTCGGTTTGGGGTTAGAAAAGAATTTACAAGGAATTAACCGTCCTCTGACTCCAATGAAGAACGAAGAAAGGTTTGGTTTGGGGTACAAGCCTACCAAAGAAGAGAGAAGGAAACTGACAGCTCAAAAGAAGATTAAAAGGATGGCTCAACTTGAGGGAAAGGAAGAAGAATTAGGGGAACGAACAATCCCACACCTATATGAGACTTTCGCTCTGCAGGTTTCATTCATCCCGAAGCGCCACCAAAGGTCAATCAGGTTCTACGGATATTTGATGAGCTATCAATCCATATGATCAGAGATGAAGAACCTAATGAAAAGATCCCTGTGGTGTATCCAGTACTGCCAGGAGATGAGCTAAGCAATTGGACAGCCACGGAATTGCCCATCATCTTTAAGTCTTCCGAAATGTAATGAACAATTTTATCTAAATGCCTATGCCCAAGGGTGTTAAGAGTAATCTCTTGTTTAAGTAGGGCTTTCTGTTACTTTCATCATTTAAATAAATGACAATGCATAATGTGTTTCATAATTCATCAATCTTTTTGCATATTTCCTTTCATCTATTCTTTTAGCCTACAAATACTTGCCCATACACGCGTCCAACTTTACCTGTTTACAGGTCTTTAAATAATGAACACGAAGACAATCTAGACAACGATTTGAATATTGATTTTGAGATGATTCCGAACATTGATGAATTGAAAAATGAAAATGAGGTGGATGACTATAGCTTACCCCTTGATTTGTCGAGAATGTTGGAACAGGAAGAAAATGAGACTTTACCTCATCAGGAACTCACAGAAATGATTAACCTCGGAAATGGGGAAGAGAAGAAAGAAGTTAAGATCGGCACCTCGCTGTCATCCGATGAACGGCAGAAGCTAGAAGAATTACTCCGTGAATATGTAGACGTGTTTGCTTGGTCATATCGGGACATGCCAAGTCTTAATACTGACATGGTTGTTCACAAGTTACCTTTGGAACCAGATTGCAAGCCTATTAAACAGAAGTTGAGAAGGATGAAGCCAGAAATGTTGCTGAAGATTAAAGAGGAAGTAAAAAAGCAATTCGATGCTGGATTTTTAGAGGTGGCTAAATACCCTGAATGGGTAGCTAATATAGTTCCAGTTCCTAAGAAGGATGGAAAAGTTCAAATGTGCGTCGATTATAGGGATTTGAACAGAGCGAGTCCGAAGGATAGCTTCCCTTTGCCACATATTGATACTCTTGTGGACAACACAGCAAAACATACTTTGTTCTCATTTATGGATGGCTTTTCTGGTTACAATCAGATTAAGATGGCACCCGAAGATATGGAAAAAACAACGTTCGTGACCATGTGGGGAACGTTTTGTTACAAAGTAATGCCATTTGGATTGAAGAATGCAGGCGCCACTTACCAAAGGGCAATGGTAGCTTTGTTCCACGATATGATGCATAAAGAGATAGAGGTATACGTGGATGACATGATTGCAAAATCTCATACAGAAAGGGATCATACTGTCAATCTCAAGAAACTGTTCGAGAGATTGCGGAAGTTCCAGCTCAAGTTGAATCCTGCAAAATGCACTTTCGGTGTAACCTCTGGGAAATTGTTGGGGTTCATAGTCAGTGAAAAAGGAATTGAAGTGGACCCGGATAAAATACGAGCTATTCAAGAGCTACCACCTCCCAAAACGCAAAAAGAAGTGAGAGGATTTTTAGGGAGGCTGAATTACATTGCTCGATTTATATCCCAGCTCACCTGCAAATGTGATCCAATCTTCAAGCTGCTTCGGAAACGAGACCCAGGAGAGTGGAATGAAGAATGTCAAATAGCCTTTGATAAAATCAAAGAATATCTCACAAATCCACCGGTGTTGATGCCACCGACGGTCGGAAAACCTCTCATTCTGTATTTGACTGTGAACAAGAATTCTATGGGATGTGTATTGGGACAACATGATGAAACTGGGAAGAAAGAACGAGCCGTATATTACTTGAGCAAGAAATTCATGGAGTATGAGTCCAAATATTCTGCGCTCGAAAAGATGTGTTGTGCACTAGCATGGACCGCTCAGAGGCTCCGGCAGTATATGTTGTATCACACAACATGGTTGGTGGCGAAATTAGATCCCATCAAGTATATTTTTGAAAAACCCTGCCTGTCCGGAAGAATAGCTCGATGGCAAGTGCTATTGTCTGAGTATGACATTGTGTATGTGTCCCAAAAATCAATCAAAGGGAGCGCCATCGCCGATTTCCTTGCAGATCGAGCTAATGAGGATTATGAATCTGTAAGTTTCGATTTTCCAGATGAAGATTTGATGGCCGTCTTGCATGTAGAAAAAGTTGGTCCCAATGAACTTAATCCATGGAAGGTGTATTTTGATGGGGCATCCAATGCTTTGGGGCACGGAATTGGGGCAGTGTTGATTTCTCCAAATGGAAAGTACTATCCAGCCACGGCGAGATTGAATTTCAATTGTACTAACAATATGGCGGAGTATGAGGCGTTGGTACTGGGATTACAAGCAGCAATTGATATGAAGGCTGATGCGATAGATGTTTACGGAGATTCGGCTTTAGTGATATGTCAAATGAAAGGTGAATGGGAAACTAGAGATCCTAAACTAGTTCCATATAAAAAGCTGGTTACAGAATTAAGCAAACAATTCAAAGAAATCAGCTTCAACCATTTGCCTCGAGAAGAGAATCAGATTGCTGATGCTTTGGCCACCCTCGCAGCGATGTTCAAAATAAAAGAGGCGGCCGATGTACGCCCTTTTGATTTAGAAGTCCGTGAAGTCTCCGCACACTGCTTGAATGTTGAAGAAGAGGTTGATGGTAAGCCGTGGTATCATGATATCATGCAATACATCAAGCACCAGGCATATCCTGAGAATGTCACCGATAATGACAAGCGAACTCTTCGAAGATTAGCAATGGGTTTCTTCCTTAGCGGAGAAGTGCTCTACAAAAGGAGTCGAGATCAAGTATTCTTGAGATGTGTGGATGTTGCAGAAGCCAACAAAATAATGAAAGAAGTCCACAAAGGAACTTGTGGAGCTCATGCTAATGGACATATGTTGGCTAGACAAATTATGAGAGCTGGTTTTTATTGGTTGACATTGGAATCAAACTGCATAAACTTTGCTCGAAAATACCACAAGTGTCAAGTATACGCTGATAGAATCCATGCTCCACCAGCCCCATTGCACGTTTTCACGGCACCTTGGCCATTTTCAATGTGGGGAATGGACGTGATTGGACTTATTACGCCAAAAGCCTCTAATGGACATCGATTCATATTGGTGGCCATTGATTATTTCACGAAATGGGTAGAAGCAGCTTCCTATGCTAATGTGACACAAAAGGTGGTGTGCAGGTTCATCCAAAAGGAGATCATATGTCGGTATGGGCTTCCAGAAAGGATCATTACGGATAACGCAAGCAATTTGAATGGTGCGATGGTGAAGGATGTTTGCGCTAAATTCAAGATCAAGCATCATAACTCGACAACTTACCGTCCGAAGATGAACGGAGCGGTAGAGGCAACCAACAAAAACATCAAAAAGATTGTCGAAAAGATGACTGAAGTTTATAAAGACTAGCATGAGAAACTTCCTCTTGCCTTACATGCATATCGAACTTCTGTGCGTACCTCCACCGGGGCAACTCCGTACTCATTAGTATACGGTGCAGAAGCAGTTCTACCTGTTGAAGTAGAAATCCCATCATTTAGGGTGTTGATGGAAATAGAATTAGAAGATGCTGAGTGGGTTCGCTCCCGCTACAAACAGTTGAATTTGATTGAGGAGAAAAGGCTTGCGGCTCTTTGTCATGGTCAGATGTACCAACGAAGGATGATGCGAGCATACGAGAAAAAAGTTCATCCTAGGCAATTCCGAGAATGAGAGTTGGTTCTCAAGAGATTACTCCCTAATCAAACTGATTTTCGGGGAAAGTGGATGCCAAATTGGGAAGGGCCATATGTGGTAAAGAAGGCTTTTTCAGGAGGAGCTTTGATCTTGGCTGACATGGATGGAGGAGATTTGCCTAATCCGATAAATGCGGATGCGGTGAAGAAATACTATGCTTAAAAAAAAAAAAAAAACGGAAGGGGTTCGTGCTGAAAACTCAAAAAGGGCAGTTCGTACCTAAAGAAGGAGGCTCATGCTGAAAACCCAAAAAGGGCGGCTTGAGGCTGAAAAGCAGGAAGTTAGAATGGAATTTGAGGATGTCAGCCTAAAGGGAACACAAGATGGAGGTAGAAATACACAATGAATGGAGCTTCACAATTTCACAAAATAGGAGAAGCTAGGGAATCTGCAACCTACAGATTTGCTCAAAGCATCAATCAAGGACAATTCTTGAAGTCGAATATCAGATTGTTTTCTCTTAGTGGTATGAGTGTTCATTATTTAAAGATCTAATGTTTGCCCTGTAAATTCTTTTTGCCTTGGATTATTTGATTTCTTATATATGAAATTCTCCTTCGCCTCTTTATTTAAACCATTTTGTTCTTTACTATCCCATTGATTTCACATAATGGCTGTCATGAAAATTAATGATGATTGGTAAAAGAAATAAACTAATTAAGCAAGAAATTACACCCATTGTTCAGCAAAAGACTTAAGGATAAAAAAAGAAGGGCAGAGCCCTGAACCTAAGGCAAAGTCAGATGTCAAAAGAGAAGGTACTTAGGGAAAATCTGGAGTTACCTGAATTCTACAGGAGGAAAGAAAACAAGCAAAGAAGATCGAAAGTTGCAGTGAAAAAATCGGATGAAGCAAGAGAAAGGTCTTGGAACCTTAATGAATCATAAACATGAAAAGCATTCTATCATGTCAATCATGCATACATGCCTAGCCACGCACTCGACAAGAATCAAAATTAATTCATGTCCCAAGCGTCGAAGGTAGAAAGTCACTCGACCTAAAGGGTGGAGATTGTAAAACTTTGATGGAAAGATTTGAGTTTTTTTCATTTTATGTTAATCTAATTAAGTTAGCGTTAAAGAATTTAAATTGAACCTGTTATGAGATAGGTCGAGCCTAGATTAAGTCTAGGAACCTCAATTTTATTTAAATCAAACCTGTTATGAGATGGGTCTAGCCTAGATTAAGTCTAGAAATCTCAATTTTGTTTAAATCGAACCTGTTGTGAGATAGGTCGAGCCTAGATTAAGTCTAAGAATTTCAATTTTAAATCAAACCTGTTGTGAGATAGGTCGAGCCTAGATTAAGTTTAGGAATTTCAATTTTGTTTAAATCGAACCTGTTGTAAGATAGGTCGAGCCTAGATTAAGTCTAAGAATTTCAATTTTGTTTAAATC
>NC_030853.1:28476332-28477592 GCF_000208745.1 Theobroma cacao
AAAAAAAAGAGGAATGGTTGGGCGTATGCCCAGCCATCCCTTCCCTAACCACCATGCATGATGGGGCTCGGCCACTAACTCCTTGGTGCCAGAACTCCATTGCTGGGTTGTCCAAATTTTTGGACAACCCGGCTCCTTAAAGACCACCTGCAACCTGCAAAAAAAAAAGCAACGAGAACAAAAACAAAAAAAATCATAGATCTACCAGCAACTACCTAGCCACACAAAATAAAAATAAAAAAAAATCAAAAGGGGGAGCCAAAAATCGAATCGGGGTTTCAACTCGGGATTCGGTTCGGCTTGAGGGATAGAGATCGGTGAGCGGTGAAGGGAGGGTTGGACCTGTGGAACATCGGCCACCGGCAAGGGAAAACCTAAACCCGTTTGGGTCACCGTCGACCGAAGAAAGGGGGTGCCCGATCTGTCGTTCGGAAGGGAAGAGGGTTTCAAGAGAGAGAGTGAGGAAACCGGCGAGAGACTTGGGGAAAGAGAGGACGGGACGCCGGCGTCGGTGAAGAAGGGAGGTTCTTTTTTAGAGAAAAGGCAGATAGGGTGCAGCTAGAGAGAGAAAATGAAATCCGAAAATGAGAAGAAAAGCCAAAAACGAGATTTATATACCCGAGTTTAGGGTCTAAACGACGTCGTTTCAGTGGAGTGAAGAATTCAAAAGGTCGACGCCTAAACGACGTCGTTTAAGGGAGTCCCCAGAGCCCCAAAACGGTGCGTTTAGGAGAAGGCCAGGCGGACCAATGAAGCAGGCTTGGGACGCCTCCGTGCAGCCCAGAACCCACTACGCGTGATGGGGGTTCTGGCCACCAACTCCAGGGGGTGCCAGAACCCCCTCGCCGGGTTATCCAATTTTTTGGACAAACCCGGCTCTTTAAAAACCCTGCAACCTGCAAAAGGGGGGGGGGAGGAGATCTACCAGCAGTTAGCCACAAAACAGAAAAACAAAAGAAAGAAACAAAACAAAAATAACAAAAAAAAAAGGGGTGAGATCTGAGAAGAGGAAGCCGTAGAGAGGGAAAGAGAGGGATCGGCCGGCGGAGAGAAGAGAGGGAGTGGATCCGTAGGTGTTCAACCGACGGTGAGAGGGAAGAGAGAGAGAGGCCGACGAAAGAGAGGGATCGGCCGACAGAAGGCGAAGAGATCCGTCGGGAGAAAGAGAAGAGAGAGAGAAGTAGACGGGAAGAGAAGGGAAGACGCCGGCGCCGGCGCCGGCGAAAAGAAGAAAGAAAACTTTTTTAGAGAGAAGGGAGA
>NC_030853.1:28479226-28491439 GCF_000208745.1 Theobroma cacao
AAGCCATAATATCATTTTACGCTTGCATTATGTGCATACGTAAAACCAAATTAAAAACTCAGTCTGTCAATTTAACAAAAATGTAATTAATAAAGTAAGGATTAAACTAAGAAAAGGCTACATTAAGATAACTTAAGATTAAATGGTACCATTTGTGGAATGGGCGCCACGGAGGTGCTAACCTTTCTCCGTGCGTAACCGCACTCCCGAAACCATCTCTAAAAAACGTGGATCAGTTCTCGTTCTTTCGACGGACTTAAAATTAATTTAAGATTTCGTCGATTATGAATTGGGTTAATAGGTAACCAATCACACCTAGATAAAAAAAAGGATTGGTGGCGACTCCTAACAGATTTTAATTTTCACCCGCGTCTGACGGACAGGTTTCTGGACCTGCACGTCATGACAGGAAGGGGACCCAAGGAAAGAAAAAAAAAAAAAGAGTTTGACAAGTACCAATTGGGAACTATTAAGCACTCAACCACCAAGCCATTTATCATTAAATGTTAGCCCACCCCGACGTACGAAGCCAACGTTTAGGGACATTTTTAATTAACAAACACGAGGAAAATATTCAGAGTGAAAAACAATAGAAAATTCACTTTTGGAGAAAAAAATATTAATAACTTCATTTTTCAGTACTAAGATTTTGTTATTTGGACGTTAAACAAATATAAATTCAGCTTTGACAATTTGTAGCGTTGAAAATAGACAAGTTCCGTGAGGATACTAACCCTTTCTGTATTTCTTTCTATCAACCCTGTCAGAGGCTCCGTCTGTAAGAGAAAGTCCTAGCTAGCCATTATTTTTCACTGCAAGCTTTACCCCAAAGCCGCAGCTTTCGTGACAAGAGTGTTTGATCAGAACCACCTGCATCAGCCGTTCACAACCTTCCTTTTCCCTTTGCTTCGACCAATCACAGTTCAGCTCCCCCGTTGATGGCTAGAAACGGATTTGTGCAACAATACATTACATCTTCAGACACGCTATACTTATATCTTGGCTAAACAAGACGTTATCCTTCAAGATATGCCAATGAAATGAGCCCTTTAATTAATTATAACACGGTTCTATTTTGTACATAATACTTTCGGTAGGTGGAACCTAAGTAATATCATCATTAATATTAGTAGCGGTATATATTTGTTTATTCATAATATTTCATTTGGATTGTATCAAAATGTTGGTTGTGATACGTGCAATTAGATTAGATTTCAATTCCAAATATTTTTTAAAATTTAAAATTAATAATATCTATCAAATCACAAGTTATATTAATTTATAAAGTCGTGTGTCTTGATGTAAACATTAGAGTGATAACAAAAGAAATCATGTCAATCAAATTGAGAATATTGTGCCTTGTTAGTTGATCCTTAAACAGTGATAATTTCAGCTTTGGCAATTTGTACCGCTGAAAATATATAGACAAGTTCCATGTAAATTTCCACGAGGATACTATTAATCATGGAACGGCCAGCTAACTAAGCTAGAAAGCCTAAAATTAAGTTTGCCTTAAATACATTGGATAGAAGAGAGTCACGGATATCTGACCAAATATATTTCAAAGTTTTCTTTTTTTTTTTTGGAGAAAAAATTTGATTGAGAAATTAAACAAGCAAAATTTTAAATCCAAAAGAAAGAAAAAAAATTAATAATAAAGAACTCAATATCCTCACTTGAGCTCAAAATTTTATAATAACGTTCATCAAGGTTTATATATTTTAATTTTTTTGGATACGAGATGAGGAATTATATTTATGATAAAATATCAATAAAAATTCATTTTATTAGCAACACTACAAAGAAATTACACCTCATACACTTAAATCCCAACAGGACTTTAGGTATACAAAATATCTAAATGTGCAAAAGTAGGCAACCCATAAGAAATCTTAAATGGCAAAAGATTTAACCCTTCTAATAAACCAATAACATCTGAATATTTGGTCTATTAGTTGGTGTATGATATTTCCTGCCTAGAAAATGACACTCGAATTCCCCTTCTCCTAATTTTTTTTTTTAAAAAACCCATCCAACACAACAATAATGTTTTTGAATACAAAATAAAACTCAATAGAAAATAATTATGATGATAGAGAAATATATATACATCAATCTCTTCAATAAGATATTGAAAGGATACATATACATACATATATATATATATATATATATATATATATTTAAGGGTTCTTTTCAAAAATACCCATCATACATAAGGTGTTTTTGAAAATTGTTTTCTCTATAATTTTAACTATTTTTAGCCAAGAAAATTAATTTTAGACAAAATTACCCTTAATGAAACTAACCCATTAGTTTAGGCCCGCGTCTCAAACCGACTCATATTCTTTAAGTTTTTCTCACCAGACCATTCATATCTGGAGTATTTCTTGCTAAAAAGAAAAATCTTTAAGTATTTTGAGCATTTTAGAGTGGTTTTTAATACACGAAGAAAAACTTTTAAGCATTTTTAAATATTTTGGAGTGATTTTTGATACATGAAGACAAACCTTTGAGCATTTTGATCATTTTTCACCAAGTAGGTATATTCGTTGATTATGTTGTTAAATAGAATATGGTGTATTGTTTAAAGTTGTTGATTTTGTTAAATGAAATTCAGCAATTTTGGTGGATTTTAGGCATTGCATAATCAATTTTTGGGCATTGCGTAACTAATTTTTAGGCATTGCATTACTAATTTTTAGGTATTATGAAATTGATTTTTAGATATTGCGTAACTGGATGATATGATTTACGTGACTAGTTGATAGGCATTGCGCGATTGGTTAGTAAGGTATTACGTAACTAGTTTTTAGGCATTGTGTGACTTAGACATTGCCTAAAAATCAATCACGCAATACCTAAAATCTAATCACATAATGTTTAAAACCAGTAATGTAATGCTTAAAAATTAGTCTCGCGACATCTAAAAATCAGTGACACAATGACTAAAAATTGATAATGCAATATCTAATAACTAATTAATTTGACTGCTCGCAAGCAAGTTTAAGTAACCAAAGTCATACAGTGTTCTAATTTACAGATATGTCTAATTAATTTTAACTCCTCAACTTTGAGATTTTATGAATAAACTAATAAATCCAAGAACTTAAAACACATACCTTAATATTATCTTTGCTCTTTGGAATGACGAAATAGACAGTATTTGATAAGAGAGAGAAATCAAGATTTAATTTTGAAATTTTAATCTGGATGGCGAGATAGAAAAAATCGAAATCATTTTAATTTGTCTGAAATTATTTAAAAAGCATTGTTGTCAAGTCATATAAAAAATTAATTAAAAATAGTTAAAATTATAATGAATAATATTTTTAAATTGAACTTATAAGAAGGGTTATTTCTCATAATTTTTTTCATATATATCTTGATTGTAGTACATAACCAAAATTAATTCTTTAAATTCCCACCTTACTACTTGAGAATCCAATTAATAGCTATAAGCCTATAACTACTTTTGCCTTTTGATTGAATTCATGCAGGCATGTGATAGATAACAGGTAGCTAGAAACATTGAATTCCTAAGATTTAATAAACGATGGATGTCACTTGAGGGACTTGCACAGGAAATTTGTTGATTTCATCCATCCAAGGATTCTTCTCCACGGTTGGATTCACTGTTCTTACTGCACGCCAAACAGCACTGTTGCATTTAAATCCTGATCCGAACCCAATTTGCCAGACCCTGTCACGCTTCTTTATTCTTCCTTTGGCCTCCGAGTAAGCCAGTTCATACCACAAAGAACTGCTTGAAGTATTGCCAAATCTGTAGAGAGTCATCCTGGAAGGCTGCATATGCCATTGAGTGAGGCCCAAGCTTTTCTCTAATTCATCTAGAACCCCTCTCCCCCCTGCATGAATGCAGAAGTGCTCAAATGCCAACTTAAAATCTGGAATGTATGGTGTTATCTTCATTTTCAAAACTTTTCTTGCCACTAAAGTTGCAAAAAACAGGAGTTGCTCTGACAGGGGAAGAACCAATGGCCCTAGTGTTGTGATATTTGCTTTGAGGGCTTCCCCGGCTACTGCCATAAGGTCTTTTGACAGTGAAACACCCACTTTGTTTACTTCATCTTCTTGCTGCAATACACAATTGTAACTCTTATCATCCGCACCTTTGTGAGTACGAAGGGTGTGAATCAGTTCATACTTTGAATGACGTCGATCAGATGATCTGTTTGATAGAAGAATTGCAGCTCCACCCACCCGAAATAGGCAGTTTGTCACAAGCATCGGTCGATTATTGCCAAAATACCAATTGTAT
The DNA here is from genome assembly GCF_000208745.1 of Theobroma cacao. Classification (NCBI taxonomy): domain Eukaryota; kingdom Viridiplantae; phylum Streptophyta; class Magnoliopsida; order Malvales; family Malvaceae; genus Theobroma; species Theobroma cacao. Next base: position 28,483,509 of record NC_030853.1, read on the forward strand.
GTGATGTTCTCCGTACTAACCACTAAAGCGTAAGAGTTGCGATGCACCTATAGTACATGAGATGACATAAAAATAAGTTTGGGAATTGGGATAATGTTGAGAACCAATATAGATTTGATTTATTAAAATTTTAAGAAGATGAATGAAATCATTAAAAAAAAGTTAGGATCTAATTTACTAATTAACAAATATCCAAGAATTAGATATTTTTACTGTTTATGCTTTAATGTATTAAAGTTTAAAAAGACATAAAAAGTATCTATCAACAGTTATTTCTATAAATAAAAGTAATATTACATTCAAATTAATGCAACATATAATATATAGAATTGGCTTCCATGAGCCTTGGTCGGCAAAAAAAATACATTTCAACTACTCCTTTCGTCTCATGTATAATGTCTAATTTGATTTTGTACAAAATTTAAAAATTTTAAATAGAATTTTGACTTTCATTAATTATAATTTTTTAATCAAATTACCTTTGACTTGAAAAATAAATGTAGCTATAAGAAAATAAAGAATGATTTTTTCTTAACTTTTTAAATAAAATATTAATTTGAGACAACTAAAAATATGTAAAAAAGACCCTATTTACGATACATAAGGAATATTAAACAAGAAAAGATAAATTATGACTATTACTTAGCAGTTATAGCAATAAATAAAAGAGACTAAAGTTTATTTGGATTTTTCTTTTTTTAGTATTTTGAGCAATAACTCAGATATATTAGGTTTTTAAACGTTGTGAATGACAATTTATGAAATGGAAAATTATGTCTGTATATATAATTTAATATCACTTAATTTCCCTACGTCTAAAGGGGAAATTCAATTTTAGAAACCTGTAAAAGCTGCTTGGCAAGGTCGATAGAGACGAGGCCAGCACTGCAACCCATGCCACCAAGATTGTAGCTCAAAATATTCCCTCTAAGCTTGTAGTGATTCACGATGGCGGCTGAGAGGGAGGGTGTTGGATTGAACAAACTGCTGTTCACCACAAGAATTCCTATATCTCTCGGTTTCACCCCAGTTTTTGCCAAGAGCTCATCGATTGCTCCGAACATAACGGTCTCTGTTTCCTTCCTTGCCTCTGCCATAGTTAGGTTAGCTGGGACTTGCATCAAGGCTTTTGGACCATATGTCATTTGACCGAACCCTGATCTCTCCAAGATTTTCTTTTGAAAGGTTAAACTTTCTTCGGTGAAGCGTTCATTTTTTGCAGATAACTGCATGAAAAGTTCTTTACTCACCATTTGAGCTCTTTCAGGCTTGTAACATGCGAAATTCACTAAGTACACGTTTCTTGGGCGGCACATGAAGTAAAAGGTAGCTAGGAAAACAATAAAAATTGACAACAACCATACTGCTACATAATTCAACCAAAGGTTTTCACTCAGCTGAATGAAATCTTCAGCTGTAATTGTTGAAAGATGAGTTAAGATAATGCAAAAGAGGGGTATAACCATGAGGTATAAAGCATTGGAGACCAAGTAATGGTAACCAAGCTTCACATATTTGAGTCTAATAGAGAGAGAGAAGGTGGCTTGAACTAAGTTTTGTTCATTCTGATCTAGGGTTTTTTTCTTTTCGTTCATCGTGATTGCAGCAAGTTGGAGGCTAATATTAATGGAGGGTTCGTAAGGTTTTGCAAAGTTGAAGGAAAATGTAACTTCCTCCTCTTGCTCCTTAAAAGAGATGGGAGTAGGAAATTTATAGGGGGCTTGGGAGGGGGAGCCAGGGAAAGAACGAATAAGAGTTTTACATCTACCGGTTGTTAATCAATAAGCACTCAACAACAAGACCAATTATCAGTAAATGTTAGCCCACCCTAAAATAAGAAGCCAATGTTTAGGGACATTTTTAATGAACTTATGCCTGAGGAAAGTAGTGAAAATGAAAAACAATTAAGGATAATTAATTTTAGAGAAAAAAATATTTTATAGTTAGTTGATCATTAATCTAGGTTTATTGTCAATTGAAACATAACCGATGAACCTGGAGACAAGATCTAACTAATATTAAGTTTTTTTTTTTTAATATTAAGTTATATTTATTAATATTAATGATTTCATTTTTTATTATCAAGATTTTTTTAATTGAACATTAAACAATGATAATTTCAACTTCAGTAATTTGTACCGTTGAAGATATACAAGTTCCATATGAACTTCCACCAGGTTACTACTATACATGGAAAGACCAGCTAACTAGCTAGAAAGCCTAAATTAAGTTCGGCTTAATACATTGGATAGAAGAAAGAGATCTGACAAATATATTTCAAAGTTTTTCTTTTTTTGAAAAAAAAAATATGATTGAGGAATTAAAGAAACCAAATTTTAAATCCAAAAGAAAGCAAAAAAAAAAAACCCTTAAAAAACTCAATATACATGTTAAATATCCTCACTTTAACTCACTAAGGTGTATATATTTTAGATTTCACTTTTGTTTTTTTTGATACGATACAATGAATTACATTTATGGTAAAATATCAATAAAAAATCATTTTATTAAAGAAAGGCACATTAAAATTGCTATCGGTACAGATTAATTAGCAGCCATGTAAAGAAATTACACCTCATACACTTAAATTCCAACAGGGCTATAGGTATACAAAACATCTAATGTGCAAAAGTAGGCAACCAGTCAGAAATCATCCAACCCATCCAACACATCAATAATGTTATTGAATACAAAATAAAACTCAATAGAAAATTATCATGATGGTAGAGAAATATATATACATCAACAGCACAGATCCAATTGCCCTCCCAGCAAAATATTTATTAGTATCTATTTAGCTAATGACATTTGTTAAGGTGATATTTGAAATATATATATATATATATATAATTATTATTCAATACATTTGCTCTGTTTTAAATACATACTCATATGAAAACAATATATTAAATAAAACCTTAACTAAAGATGTCTACTAACAACCATCAACAAAACCCTAACGTTATTTATTTATTTAGTTTTGATAAATTATTAACTCTTTTGTATAACTTTCAAGTGTGAATATAGGGCAGGCAGATAGAATTTATTGCATCTCAGATCAGTAGGTGGCAAATCCAGCGTACACGCGTCGCAAAGCGCATGCTCTTACAGATCAGCTTGCGAAGGAGGGGGTTACATAAGATCCATGATATATGCTGGTGGTGTTTGATTCGTATGGGGTCCGTTGCTGGTTGTGTTTTTGTTGACTTGTGTAAATGCTGTACGGGGATATTATTTGGATGTGGCTGTGCTGGATTGAGTCAGGGCTGTGTTCTGTTTTGGTCTTTTGATTTTAAGTGAGTGGGAGTGAGGCTGGATAGATCATAGATGTGTGGTTTCATGCCAGTAGCCTGTTTCACTGTGCAGTCAGATAGGGGCTTTTTTGATCTTATACGCTAACTACGCTGTGATTGGGGTTATATCGTCTGATCAAAGTGTAGTGGCTACTTCACTACCATATGAAGTAGTAGTTTTGGTAAAGAACTCTTCGAAAGAAAAAATAATTAGCAACAGAGAGATCACACTTAACAGATTTGCTTATCATTATTTAGATCGACCTTCATTTCAAGCTTCAAGCTGTCAGTCTGAAGACAATAAGCCCTTAGAATATAGTCAATTTAAGGCAAGAAATTCGACAAACTATATCTAGGGTAGCTTTAGACTGGCTTAAAGCCAAACGTAATCTTTTCTGGATCTTGTAACTTGTTCCATATCCCATCTATCAACACTTGTCCAGTGTCTTAATTAAAAAAAAAAAACTTTGAAGAGTACCATTTTACCTATATTAGCATTTTATCTCGAGTTACGTTGGGATCATATTATTATTTTGTAATCATGAATAGTTTTTGATAATTTCAAAACGATACTGAAAGTATTTTAATAATAATTGTTGGATTCATAGAAAGATGAGAGGATTCCTTTTAAAATTAATAGTTTCATTAAAGATTCTGAAAAGATAAGAGTAAAAGTGATAAAATCACTCAAAAAACCAATGGATACATGCATAACCATCTTCATCTTTTCTTTCAAGCCTAATTGCCTAAACACAAAGCTTAAAACTTTCTCCAAATTCACCTCAGCTGTTAGACCAAAACCTTGAACAAAGCCCAATCAATCCAGTTGACGTGGCAAACACTGGAACCCAAAGGTGGCTCAACATATGATATTTAAATATAAATAAAAAGTATACAAAGAGGTAGCCACTCTTTAACCTGACATATGACAAAATAAAAAAGTCCCTTTGAGACTTTTTTTTAAGTATGTAATAGATGTTGTTATCTTCAAAAATTGAAGGAAAGCATAAAGATACGTGTTAGAGACAGTAATTCTAACTACCCTTCAAGAAATATAAAAAATATTTTTTTTCCATCAAAGATAATTTTTTTTTATGTTTACGGTTAAAGAAACAGAAAAAATTGTAGGAGTCAAGACCAAAAGGAAAAAAAAAAAACTATATGAGCGTTATTGGATGAAAATGTGCAAAAAGATGTTAGTGTCTTGGGGTGAATTCACATCATGACAATTTTTAGACATTTTATTTTAATACGTCAAATGTCTTAATTTGTGAATTCATTTTTCAATTTTAATTATTTCTTATTTCATTTTTTAATTGAAAATCATCATCTCTTAAAAAAAATTCTAGTTATCTAATTTTACCATCAACTAAACAAATTATTTTCTCAAAGATGAGTTTTTTTTTTAAAAAAAAAGATTTTGATCTAATAGAAAAAAGTTATTGACATTTATTTCTTCATATTTAGTGAAAGATCAGCAGAGAGTGTAGATGAAAAAATTAAAAACCTTTTATCAAGTTTAATTTTTTTTATCTAAAATACGAATGGTATAAGAAACGGGATCAAATGTGGGACAATGGAGATGATTTCAATTCCTTAAAGCCATGCACAAAAATATATATTGCCGTTACAACTTTCCAACTGCCTACCATATGCTAATTAAGCCAACCGTCATATATAACAAGGGAAGAGCCCATACCAGCGTGAGTACAAACCTAACAGATTGAGTTGGTTTTATGAGATAGATCTTGCTGGTTTTTTTTTTTTTTTGTTTGTTTTCGATTCAATGACGTTACGAGAGTACTTCAACAATTAAAATCAATATTATTTGATTGTTGTACGTGCACCGATATAAATCTCATTTGAAGAGTAGGTCAGACAGTGCTTGTGATAAATGGTAATTACATTGACAAGGACAAGGTTGTTCCCTACTCTAATTAAAAAAATAATAATATTATTTATGTGGACAGAAAGACAGAAAACATTGAAGAATGATTGATACCGGATGAAGGTAGAATTACTTATGTAGGTAGAAAGACGTGCTTGTGATAAATGGCGATTAAATTGACAAGGCCAAGGTTGTTTCCTATTCTAATAAAAAAAGTAGTATTACTTATGTAGGTAGAAAGGCAAAAAATATCGGAGACATGATTGATATCGGATCAAGGTAATATTACTTATGTATGCAAAAAAAAAAAACTGGAGACATGATTGATATCGGATCTATGCAAAAAATATTGGAGATATGACTGATACTGGATTAAGGTAGTATTGCTTATGTACGCAAAAAGGCGTGCTTGTAATAAATGGTGATTAAAGGCGTGCTTGTGATAAATGGTGATTAGATTGACAAGGCCAAGGTTGTTCCCTATTCTAATAGAAAGAAAAAAAAAATCCAAGACATGATTGTGTGGGTAGCAAAAAATATTGGAGACATGTCTGATACCGAATTAAGGCAGTATTGCTTATGTAGGAAAAAAGGCGTGCTTGTGATAAATGGTGATTAAATTGACAAGGCAAAGGTTGTTCCCTATTCTAATAGAAAGATAAAAAATATCGAAGACATGATTGTGTGTGTAGCAAAAAATATTGGAGACATGACTAATACTAGATTAAGGTAGTATTGCTTACATAGGAAGAAAGACGTGCTTGTGATAAATGGTGATCAAATTGAGGTCAAAATATTTGAAAAGTTCTTGTGTTTTCTTTAATTTAGTCTCTTTACTGAAAATTGTAATATTTTAATCTCTTAACTTTAAAAATTACTTCAATTTATTTCTCTAAAATTTTTAGTGGCAATGCATGTCACCCTAACACGTTGACATGCACATGACACATTAAGAGGCTGAAAACAAGATGTGCTCTTACTAAAGTTTGAACCCAAAAATTCTAATAAGTATATCAAAGCCTTTACCACCACACCCAAACCTTTACTTGTAGTTATAATGTGCTTGTGTTTTATTTTTTCTTTTCTTTTCTCTTGTTCTTTCTTTCCTCAAAACTACATCATTTTGAAGTATTTTTACACTTTGAAAAACTCTAGCTATAAAAACCCTTTGAAGCCTTCTTCTCTAAAAAGAAGGTTCCAAAATGAAATAGTTTTGAGGTAAGAAAAAAAATGAGAAAGAAAAAGAGAAAATGGAAGAAGAAATAAAACACAAGCAAATTTTAATTACAAGTAAGGATTTGGGTATAGTGGTAAAGGCTCTAGCATACTTATTAGAGATCTTGGGCTCGCACCTCAGTAAGAGCACATCTGGTTTTGAATAATAAAAGTGTCATGTGTCAACATCGTGATGTGCCATGTGGCAATCTCTTATTGTGTCATGTGGCACCGCGTTGATGTTAGTACCGTAATGATTAATTTAAATGAAAAATGTTAGAAAGACTAAATTGAAGTAATTTCCAAAATCAAGATTAAAATGTTGTGATTATAAGTAAAAGAACTAAATTGAAGAAAATACCTTAGTACAAGGACTTCTCAAGTATTTTAACCTTAAATTGACAAGGCCAAGGTTGTTTACCGTTGCTTATGTAAGTAGAAAGGCGTGCTTATGATAAATTGGAGACATGACTTATATCGAATTAAGGTAGTATTGCTTATGTAGGTAGAAAGGCATGTTTGTGATAAATGGACATTAAAGGCTTGCCTGTGATAAACGGTGATTAAATTGACTAGGCCAAGGTTGTTCCCTGTTCTAATAGGAAGACAAAAAACATCGAAGACATGACTGTGTGGGTAGCAAAAAATATTGAAGACAAGATTGATAGTGGATTAAGGTAATATTGCTTATGTAGGTAGAAAGGTGTGCTTGTGATAAATGGTGATTAAATTGACAAGGCCAAGGTTGCTCAAAAATATTGGAGACATGACTGATATGGATAAAGGCAGTATTACTTATGTAAATAGAATAATTGATACCAAGCAAATCTACATTATCTTAATACATGCTTGATAGGTGGAGGTAAGTTTTTATTTATAAACCTAAAACCCAACCTATCTCTTATTGATATGGGATCCGTGTCGCCTTGATAGCATTAAAGATATATGTTTGATGGTTTTTATAGATCAACAAATCACGTGTTGTTTTATTGAGTATTGGTTAATTTACTTTTACGTATTATTTTGTTGGTTTTAAATTGAATGTTTATCTTAGGTTGTGTTTGGTATATTACCAAGAATATGATTGTTGAGTATATGATTGTTGAGAATGTGATTGCTAAAAATATAACTTTGTAGTGTTTGATATAATAAGATAAAGTGATTATTACAAGGAATGTGATTGCTGAAAAAGTTACATTGTAGTGTTTGGTTTGTAAGCATTTTGCTGAGAATGTAATATAAATTAACAAAATCACCTTTATGTATAAAAAAACATATAAGTTGAATAAATTTATAATTTTTAATATAAGATTTGACTTTTCAATTTTAAGCAATTAAAACAATAAATAATAACATTAAAAAATAATATAATATTTTTATATTAATTATTTAAATATTAAAATATGTAAAATTATTAATTATTGATATGGGATCCGCGTCGCTTTGATAGCATTAAAGATATATGTTTGATGGTTTTTATAGATCAACAAATCATGTGTTGTTTTATTGAGTATTGGTTAATTTACTTTTAGGTA
>NC_030853.1:28493700-28496255 GCF_000208745.1 Theobroma cacao
ATTGTAGTGTTTGATTTGTAAGCATTTTATTGAGAATGTAATATAAATTGACAAAATCACCTTTATGTATAAAAAAACATATAAGTTGAATAAATTTTTAATTTTTAATATAAGATTTGACTTTTCAATTTAAGCAATTAAAACAATAAATAATAACATTAAAAAATACTATAATATTTTTATATTAATTATTTAAATAGTTAAATATGTAAAATTATTAATTATTGATATGGGATCTGCGTCGCTTTGATAGCATTAAAGATATATGTTTGATGGTTTTTATAGATCAACAAATCATGTGTTGTTTTATTGAGTATTGGTTAATTTACTTTTAGGTATTATTTTGTTGGTTTTAAATTGAATGTTTATCTTAGGTTGTGTTTGGTATATTACCAAGAATATGATTGCTGGGTATATGATTGCTGAGAATGTAATTACTGAAAATATAACTTTGTAGTGTTTGGTATAATAAAAGAAAGTGATTATTACAGGGAATGTGATTGCTGAAAAAGTTACATTGTAGTGTTTGGTTTGTAAGCATTTTACTGAAAATATAATATAAATTGACAAAATGACCTTTATATATAAAAAACATATAAGTTGAATAAATTTATAATTTTTAATATAAGATTTGACTTTTCAATTTTAAGCAATTAAAACAATAAATAATAACATTAAAAAATAAAAGAATATTTTTATATCAATTATTTAAATATTAAAATATGTAAAATTATTAAATATTTATTTTACCTTAAACTTATAAAAATAAAAAATATTATTCAAAAATAAATCTATTGATAGATTGAAAATTCTATCGATAGATCGCATTATCAATCGATAGATTATACTGTCTATCGATGGATAAATAACCACAATCAAATGTTTGAACGTAATCTATGATAAATGTTCTTATCTATGATAGAAATTTAATTTTAAGAGTTCCTAACTCTTTCTTTCTCTTATAATCGCGACACCAAACATCTTTTCCTCTCAAATCCTCTCAATTCCTTTGGCAATTTTTCTCGATTCTAAACCATTTAAATGTTTCTCTCTCAATTTTCGACATTAAAAGCATAAATTTTTCTCAAAACACTTTCAAATTTTTTAAAAATTTGAATTAAGGTTTCATAAAACCTAAAGTCTCAATTTCTCCAATTATCAAATTTGGTGGTAAAATTTAACCCAAATGTGCTGGTGACAAGCTACCCCTCCTACGGATAGTAAGAAGAAGGAAAAGAAAGCAATGTGTGAAAAAGAGAAAAAGGCAAGGTGAGAAGAAGGAGAAAAAGGCAAAAAGGAAGAGAGTGCAGAAAGCAAAAAAGAGAAAAGAAGGATCGGGAGGTTAAGAGGGTTGACTGAGATGGACAATTTAGGAAAGAAAAAATATGTAACTTTCCTTTTGCAGAAAGAAAGTTACTTTCCCTCCATGAGAGAAAGGAATTACATTCCCTTCTCTCATTGTAATGTGATTACAAATGTAAGCACATTACATCATTACATTCCCCTTTTTACCAACCAAACGTTGCTAAGTGATTGCAACCATTTAAATTGTAGGGAATGTTTTTCACTTACATCATACCAAACGCTCCCTTATATTTTTAAGATTTTCTCTATTAAAAAAGTGAATATTCAAAGAAAAAATTTGTTATTAAAATAAGTTAGCATAATTCTAATTAATCATTATGATACCGAAAAGTTTTTTTTCTCGATCAAAGAGATTTGTCAAATCTTCTCACTTTAATTGAATGAAACATGAACCTGTTAAGCATCTTATCTTAACCTTCAAAAGAATCAAGCAATTTACCAATCTTAATGGAGTTTCTTTCTCTTTTTTCAGTATGGATGGAAAATTTTCAAAGGAATTAATGCTTTTGTTTTATCAATGAATTAAATAAGGTAATAAAGACGTGCAGGTAGAGGACATAAAACCTAAAAAAACCAACACATATTTTTTAATTAAGAAATTAACTCAAATTTATAAATAAAGATTTTTTTCTATTTAATAAACATATCTTTTAAGTTAAAAATATGAATTTGAGACACTAACACTCTTTTAATTTAAGAAAAAAATAATGTAATATTATTTAAGTAATCTTTTAATGATTTTAAAAATAAAAGGAAAAGTTTAAAATGTTATGAATAAATGAATGTGTCCATTGAATCTCTCAACCCTTCAAGTTTTATTCATAATCAATGTATATATTTATGATGGTTCATCAATATCCACATCTATGTAACCCTATAAATAGGGCTTTTGTACTTGATGAAAAATAGACAATCAATAATAATCAGAAATAGTGAGAAATAAATAAGAAGTTCTTCTCTCATGAGAAATAAATCAAAAGTTTTTTTCTCAATTCTCCTCTAAATTCTTCTCTCAATTATTTTCTTAGTATATCTTTCTTTATATTGTATATCATAAAATTAATTTTCATCTGGCTAGATGAAAATTCATTGGGCTTCAAACTCTAAAACTTTTGTCTCTTACTTCTCAAGATTCAAATATGAAATTATTAAGAAAAAAAAAAAAAAATATATATATATATATATATATA
>NC_030853.1:28496306-28611825 GCF_000208745.1 Theobroma cacao
GGTATATAATATATATATATATATAGTATATAATGATATTCAAAGCAAACTTCCTTTCCATCTCTTATATATAGATTTTGAATTTCTTTTTTTTTAAGTTACCTTGAGGCTCTTAAATAATATTTTAATATTTGATAAATAGCATCCTTAAAGAACTTATTAGGCCTTCAAGGCATTATTACCCATAAAATGATCTTGAACTGTTTAATAATTTTAAAACATATAAAAGGAAATTAACTGATATTATTATTAAAAAATGGTGTCCCTATCTATCTATCTATCTATCTATATATATATATAATTGCTTTCTAGAATTAGCCTTTGAAGATTAATTCAGGCATATAATACCCAAATGGGCCCAATCGTAACAGATATCCAACTTATTATCCGGCCCATTCCCTGATATAACGGGCTGGAGCATGGGCTGACAAACTTACCTTCTTCAATCTTGGCGGCCTATTTACCTTTTGTTTCTTAAGGTCACAACCTCCTCAACAAAATTAACAATCACTAGAGTACATTTAAGTTGTCAATTCTTTTTTGAACAAAATTACATATATATAGTTATAATTAAGTACAACTTACAATAATCATGAAAATAATGTGTCTTGATAGGAGATATTTTCTTTTATCTTGAAAATTCTGTTTCTCTTTCAAAAATTTGAACTGGAGACCATCAAAATTTAACTTAGGAGTTCGATATCTTCTTGGGAACCTTCCTCTAGTATTCTTTTACTAGTGCTTATCATGCCTATCAACTTTCAGGGCTTACCACACACAAACAGGGGATATAATTCTTGTGTGCTTGCTTAGTTTAGAGTTTTTTAATTAAGAAAATTTGGGGTTTTATTAACTTTTTAACAATATGCTTTTGTGATCTAAAAGTATTTTCTAAAAATACGAAAATTTTAATTAAATTATGGTTGCTTTAGAGCATTACCCTTTAAAAAATAGATTAATTGAAAATTGTCATTGAAGCCGCCTTGGTCTTATTAATTGAAGTGGTTGGGAAGAAGTAATGAATATGATTTTCCTTGATTAGAACGTGATAAAATACATAAAATTAAGGTTGTTGATGATATCACGGAAAGGTTTTGTGATTCTCAAGATCAAATCAAAATCATTCTTATAAAAGAATCCAATAAATTAAGGAGAAGAAGAAGAAAAAGGAAAAGGAAAAGAAACTATGAAGTTGAAAGTCAGGTATTGGTATACCTATATTTTGATTGTTGGTTCAATCAAGGCCAAACAGTTTGATGGATTCAAGTCCCAAGAGGAAGATGCTTGCTTGGGTGCAAAATTTCTTTAACCCAAATTGTTAGATTAGCAACCATGGATTCCTTGCATTGCACCCATTGATCTTCAGCTTGTTTTAGAAATCAATTTCCTTGTTCATTACCATAGCTGGATTGACTTGTCTATAGAGAAATAAAACATATTAAAAGTTGACATTGACATCATCAAAAGATATTGTTCATCAATCAATTGATTAATTGTTTTTGTAGTAAAGTGAAGCCTCAAGTTTCATAGTAATTCCAACAACAATTGACAAGATATAGGCAATAAGTTTGATTAAGAAATAAGCAACATTTCATTTGTGTAAAAATTACATTCACCAATCAATTGTTTTTCAACACCAAGAAAAATGAAAAGGAGAAAAAAAGAAAGTAATGGAATGGGGTGTGTTTTCTTTAACTTGGAATTAACATTCAGATTAACACACATTAAGCATGTATAAAATAAATCATAGTACTAATTGTACTAATTAAAGTTTCTCTCTCTCCTTAATGGGAAATTATGGTTTTAGGAAGAAGAGACTGTTGCAACCCTGGGCACATGAACAGGGTACTCATCGATTTCATCAATCCAAGGACTCTTCTCCTTGGCTGGATTGATGGACTTCAAGGCCTTCCAAACAGCACTGTTGCACTTGAATCCTGACCCGAAAGCAATCTGCCATGTTCTATCACCTTTTCTGATTCTCCCTTTGGCCTCAGAGTAAGCTAGTTCGTACCACAAGGAACTGCTTGAAGTGTTTCCAAACCTGTAAAGGGTCATCCTCGATGGCTCCATGTGCCAATCCGTGAGATCAAGGTTTTTCTCGAGCTCATCTAGCACAGCCCTCCCTCCAGCATGAATACAGAAATGCTCGAAAGCCAACTTGAAATCCGGAATGTATGGTTTGATCTTCATTTTGAAGACTTTCCTTGCAACTAAAGTGACAAAAAACAGGAGTTGCTCGGACATGGGAAGAACTAATGGCCCGAGCGTGGTGATATTGGTTTTAAGGGCTTCTCCAGCGACAGCCATGAGGTCTTTCGAGAGCGAAACACCAATTCTTTTGGTGTCATCCTCGCGTTGGAAGACACAGTTGTAGCATTTATCGTCAGCCCCTTTGTGGGTACGTACGGTGTGAATAAGTTGATACTTGGAACGGCGGCGATCGGAGAACCGGTTGGAGAGCAGGATTGCAGCGCCGCCCATGCGGAAGAGGCAGTTTGAGACGAGCATGGATCGGTCGTTGCCGAAATACCAGTTGAGAGTAATGTTCTCCATGCTTACAACTAAGGCATAAGAGTTAGGGTGCACCTGTTGGAACAAAAATATTTTTTCAGTCATTGCAGCAAAGAGCACATCTTCTTATTAATCTTTCTATAATTAAAAGTTATTTTGGAAGTGAAAAAGGAAACTCATTTCCAACGGGTAAAATATGCAGAAGAATTTTTCATTTTATGCTAGCTACCTTGTTATATGCATTGTTTATTCTTAGTTCTAACTTCATTTTCGGGACAAGTTGCGTATGTTCTACTATGATGATAATGCTGGAAACTAGCAAAGTTTACCCTAGTGGGTGGTCCGGACCCTCTGAGCTACAGCTGGAATTTAGTATCACCTTTTCCAATTTAATTGATTATAACAGTAACTGTCTTTTCCTTGAGTCAGTTGGCCTAATAAAATCACCTGCAGCCATCCTTTAATGTGGCTCACCTAATATATACAAAGTACCAGCTCGAGCACATGGGCTCAGCTGGCTGGAGTCATATATAAGATTTCCTTTTAACATATGGTACAATTCCTCTATATTGAACCATCCTAGATGAGATTAATTGGTTCATTGATAACCAAAAGTGCAGGAGCCCTTTTTCACACAATGCATCTCATATAATAGCAAGCTAACAACTGAAATAAATAAATAAAAAAGAACATGTGGTTTAAACCTGTCAAAAAAAAAGAAAAAGAAAAACATGTGGTTTGAAGGGGTAAAAATTTAAAAAGAAACTTACCTGTAGTAGCTGTTTAGCAAGGTCTATAGAAATGAGCCCAGCACTGCAGCCCATTCCACCAAGATTGTAACTCAAAATGTTCCCTCTAAGCTTGTATCTGTTCACAACCATGGCAGAAAGAGATGGTGTAGGGTTGAACAAGCTGCAATTCACCACAAGGATCCCTATATCCTTGGCCTTCACACCAGTTTTCGCCAAAAGCTCATCAATGGCTCCAAACATCACGGTCTCAGCCTCCTTCCTAGCCTCCGCCATACAGGGGTTTGGTGGGACATGCAGCACAGCCTCTGGCAAGTAGGTCTTCTGCCCCAAACCAGACCTCTCAAGGATTTTCTTTTGAAAGGCTAAGTTCTCTTCAGTGAAGCTCCCAGTGAGGCCAGATCTCTCCATGAAGATCTCCCTGGTGCAAGTACGATCAGCTTCAGGCTTGTAACAGGCAAAATCCACTAAGTAGACTTTCCTAGGGCGGCTCATGAAGTAAAGTGTGGCCAAGAAAACTAAAAGACCTGAACATAGGGTTACTGAGACGAGATTGAACTTGAGTTGGTCCCATAGTTGAACAAAGTCAAGGAAAGTAAGCGTGGAAAGATGAGCTGCAGCAATGCCTAGGAGAGGCACTAGCATTAAATACATGGCGTTGGAGATTAGATAATGGTAACCAAGCTTCACATATTTTAGCCTTACTGAAAGAAGAAAGTTTGGGAGATTGTTTGATCTTCTTTCTTCTGATGAAGCCGCCTGGAACCTTACAGGCTCGGCATTCGAGCTTTGCCTACTCTCTGCTGCCATCCGTTTTGCTATAAAACAAACCCAATATGAAGCCTGAACAAAAACCCAGATCAAACAAGTTGCTGAAAATCAAGAAACGAAAGATTTGGTGTAAAGAAACTCGAGAAAAATTGGTAGTTCTTTCGGTTTCGAATATGCTAAGAAAATGAAGGAAAGAGTGGGAAAAGAGTTACCGAGTTGCAAATTGTGGGAGGATGTTGGAGCAATTTAAAGGGGCGAGAGAGAGCGATGGGAGGATGCAACTACCCCAACGAACTTTTAATTGTTAAACCGCCGTGGCATTGAATTTTCCAACCGGGAAAATCAGCCGACCTTTTCCCTCAAATTTTGTTTTTTTTATATTAGTATATATCTGTATGCAACTATACTTTTTTTGGCCTTCTTTTAAGGAACGAATTTCAGCTTTGCCACTCCTATATGGTGCGAATGCATGGGAGAGAAAGAGGGTTGGGGGCTGACACGTCAAATGAATGATATAGTATTTGCATGATATCATTTGTTGGTGAACGACCTAGCTCACCCAAATTAAAAGACAATGTTAGTGTATAAGAAATTCAAATTAAATCATAATCCAAAATTAATTAAGAAAATTTGATAACACTTGATTTTGCCACTTTAGCCAACATCATCAGTACATTCCAACAGTTACGAGCTAATTACATTAAATTTGAAGTACTCATGCTAGCTAGTGTCACAAGTTCATTACGTTTTCCTAAAAAAACTAATTTATTAAGGTGTATAGTATTCACATATCAATATTTCTAACTTTCTTTTTTTATCTAAATTTGCGTTGTTCTTTCGCGGATTAAATCATCTTGCGTACTCCATCTATTGGAGTGCTTAATGTGATATTGTAACATTCTTTCTCATCTAAATACGCATCACTCTTGTCACGAGCGAAATCATCTTGCCCTCCATCCATTGGAGTGCTTGATGTGAAATCAGAATTGAGTCTAAATTTACTATGATACCACTTATTACAAAATCATTATCTTCACCCTTAAAAGCTAATCTTTTGAAATTTACAACATCCATGTATATAAGTTCAAGACCCTAAACTTAGCTATCCAATATGAAATTTTGTAACACCAAATAATAAACATTTATATATATGTCATGCACATTATTTGAAACATTACAAATTAACTCAAGCATGATTCTCTTGAGACAAGGCCAACAGCAAAATCATTCACGTGCACCATGCAATGCCACAAAAAAATTAATGCATCGATTTAATTATTCATGTTGGAATTTCAATTTTTGTAGGACTAATTAATTGATAATACTGGTTAACTGCTTGCTGGTTCCCTTATTTATTAGCTTTAGCTTTCATTATTGGTATCATATATGTTTAGGAAACCCGAGCAGACAGCTAATGCATTGTTATCAATGTGGTAGTGCTTTGGGACCAAGTCTAGAAGGAGACTTGGTCCCTAAACACTGCATCTTTAGGTATCAACAGCCAGCCGTTGTAAGCATTAAGGTTATGGTTTTAAATATTTGCCTTCGCTATCCTTTCGAGAATGCCTCAACCTTCTAATTAAAGACTGGTTTGAAGGATTCAATCATCCGTATATTCCTTTATAATCCCATTTAATTTTAAGACCAAAGTTTGTGGATCAGTCTGAAGTGGTTTATATTTGTGTCACTTGTTGCGTTCACTTGCTTTTTCAGCTTTAATTCCATTCAAACTTGACTCGTAGCTAGCATACGAGCCTTCGATTCTTGTTTACAAAGAATTAATTTAAAATACAATTTAGAAGATTTTTTATTTTGATATATAATTTTTTTCAGTTAATTTATCATTATAGGTATGGGATTTTTTTATTTTGACAGAATATTATTACCGATTTAGTTTTATTCGACAAAATTTTCTACAATTAATTCTATCAAAAATCCGTAGAAAATAGTACTTTTTTTTTAGAGAAAAATTTCATCAAAAATAGTATATTATATTATTTTGTAATGTAATTTACTCATTAAAAAGAAAAATTAAAGTTTAAGGTATTTATTCGTTAACTTTGAAAAATGTTATATGTTATTATGATCTCTCTACTTATACGTAAAATTCACATGAACAGAATAATAAAAACTGTGTATTTTTTTTTCCCTAAAAAGTTAAGTACAAAATGCAAAATGCATATTAATTTTTGTTGATTCAATAATACAAAGTTATAATAAATGCAGTTCCTCAGTTTGTGAATGGAATACGTCAATGGGCTTTTAATCAAAATCCCCAACCCTCATTGGCTTTGATATTGATATTTTCTTCAATGTGTTTTCTTTTTCCCCACGTTTTCGTGTCCTTTTCTAGTTCATCTTGTTCCAAAACAAGTTATTACGTCTCACACCCAAACCTTAAACCCAAAAATTAGCAATAATTTAGGCTTATTTGCATTAATCTCCTCTGTTTTTGGTGCCTTTAGGTGATAAATTACATGCATAGAACACCTACCCTCCAATGTTTGTACCTTGTTTCATTGATGATATATTTAAGCTTTTATCATAAACAAATTAACCCCAATTTCCGCATTTTATTATTTTTTTTTCTTATGCTAAACAAGTAAGGATTTCAATCCTTGTACCATTACTTAAGATTTCGAAAGGTTTTAAACCTGGTTTTGGTGAAGTTAGATAGCTATGTCTTTAAACAAATTCATTAAACTCTAGTTATATAGATAGGTTTTAGTCTTAGGCTTTGAATATTCACAAAACCTATCTGATGTTAAGTAAACTCCTCACAAACCTATCTGAGTATTGATTAAGGTAATGATCCTCACAAACTCAAATTGAAATTATTTAAAATCTCAATTATCTTGTTTGAAAATAAAGTAAAATACATTTGTTGACAGATAATGTGATTATTTTCATATAATTCATGAAAACATTACACTCATTGATAATTTTAACAAGTTTTAGAAGAAAAAAAAATCCCATCAAAAGGAAAACAAAAAAATTTATGAACAGACTGATCAGGTCGGCAGTCCACCAGCCTCACCTCCCAAATAAGAGAAAGGCAATAGAGCAGAAAAATATAATCCATAATGAACACAGAATCGCCCCACTCATTTGCGAGGGTACCCTAACCTTATCCAAGGGTGTTCCTGTATATAAGAAGGATAACAAGTGGCCTTCATGGAATATCTCGACTAATTACTTCCTATATAAAAAGGGTAGGGTGAGATGGCCGGTTACAGCTATAGTACGTATGAAACAATTTAATATAGTTAGCTTCGCTTTGACTTTCAAACAAAGTCATCTCTAACTCTCAATCTTTCTCAGTCCTCTCTGTTGCCGATCCCATATAACAACGTTGAATTTGCGTGTCAAACTTGGAGGCTTTCTTTTTCTTGTCCTTTCTGGTAAAGGGTTATTGGACAACTCAATGCCGTTTCTGTCTTTAATGCTCAAACTTCTAACCAAATACCTACCAAGTTTGCACTGACATTAAGAGCGTATGAATCACATCTGTGCTCTGTGCAAGAAAAGATGTTATAATATTATTATATTTTGGTGGTGGTGGTGGTGGAGTGGGGGAGCGTAAGATTTGGCCACGTGATTTGGGAAAAATGGTTGGCAAGAAACAACCCTCACACGAAATCATCTAATGCTCTCTCTGCAATTGCACGGTTCTTCTACCATTTGCAGTTTTCTTGATTGGAATAGCAAGAATTATTGAGAGCTAGATGGAGAAACCTTTGTCTTTCTTTGAAGCCTTAAGACTGACTAGTCCTAAGATTTAATTAACAAATATCAAGGTCCATATCAGTATAGTATTTGATGCTTTGGGTTAACATATATATGCTGGCTGCCTGTATAGATGTTTTGACTTTTTCTTCTTGGATTCCAACTTCATTATTAGGACCCTTTCTTTATATATACAGTTCTCTTTTTTTCTTTGACAGGAATACATGTTGGAAACATACAAGAGACATTTCAGGCATAAACTAAGAAAAACAAGAGATGTTCAAAGACAAACTTAAATACTTTTTATTGGACCTATAGGATGTAAATTCTAGAAAATCATCATACTTTAGATATCCATGTTTGCATACTGAAGTAGGTGCCAACTGCCAATGGACTACTTTTAATGAGGTAATTGAAAGCTTACAATTTTTTTCTTGTGGTGGAAGATTAATGTGTATCTTCTTAAAGCAACATTTGCATCAGACACCTAGTTTAATGGAGGGTCAGCGTTGGCAGTTGGCGTGAGGGTTCCTGATTCTTCTGTTGTCTAGTCAGGATATTGGGACTTCATAGCTAATTATATGCTTCATTTTTCATACATGTCTGATAACCTTGTGTTGCATCGAATTAAGTGAGTGTGGGGAAAGATGTTTTAAATTCAAACCATAATATATGTATAATTCCAATCAAATAATTGTGATAAAAGGCCAGAGCTGTAGATTATGAGTTTGAACCATATTATCCTTGAAAAAGAACATCTAATTCCCTCACATGATAGAGTAACAGAAAAATGGTTTCCATTAATGAAGGCAATGGACTAGAAAAGAAGTTAGTAAACCAAACTTTTCATTTAATAGGGAACAATGTCTAAATCAGAGAGTTTTTTTTTTTTTTTTGACAGGTTAATCTGCGAGTGCTATGACATTAGTAACTTAATCTCAACAATTTTGTCAATGGACAACGAAAAAATATAGCATTTCTTTTTTCGCTTGTTCATTTCTCTGCATTCTAAAGGAAACTTTTGAACCTCACAAGGCTGAAAACTCAACTTCCTGAGTGCAAGGACGATATGCAACAAATGAGCTATCATCTGAGAAGGAAACTGGATTAAAGCAAGTAATTCCAGTGTATTTGAATGCCTTCTGCTCACTTCTATCAGCCAAGATGATCGTATCAGAGAGTTTGATAGACAGTTCAAGCAAGAAACAAGAGACATGAGACAATTTCTTCCATAACATTAAATGGAACCTTAAATGCGCATTGTCGGTATTGTTGCTAACAAGGCCATGTGGTGTAGCTGGCTGAAAAGCAGGAAAAAGAAAATGATATGGGTAAAGTGCCTTTTTCACTAAACTATCAGGACAACATAACATTTCATGAACTTTTCTTACTTTGACTCTGAGGTTAAAGTTTGTTGTTCATGAAGAATCTGAACTCCCATCTTCAGCTGGGGTTTCATCAAAATGTTGGTCAAGTGTAACCAATGAGCATTAGGAATCAGTTCCTGTAAATTTCATAAACATGATTACGTATCCATGGAAGTGTATGTACAGAAAGATGAACATGTACGAGTTTCAAAGAATATATAGCTATAACAAGACGGTCCATGCCAATAATCTGTCTTAACAGGAACTGACAGTTGTAGTTTGGTAGAATTGATGCCAGCATCAAGGTTGTCATGTTACTGTGGAATATTAAAATTTAAAGAAATTGTCTATGATTTTAGGCTAAGAAGGATAAGTTTGCTCCATCTGGAAAATAAAAGTATACATGGTATGATTATATGAAAGTTACCATGCTCAATCTGATTACCAGAACTGGCTTTCCATCTTCAAAAAAATAAAACCAGAGTGATCTTGAGTCATTGGCTGCATTTAACTAAGCTAGGAGTTGATTTTATGGACATTGAAATGAGAGTGCAGATGGAAATAATTAAATCAAACAAAACCTATTGATACTTCCAATACATGATCCACATCCAGAATCACATTTAACCCCTTAAATCAAACCATCTGTTCATGTTCATGAGCTTTTGTTTTCCTTTTTTGGTTGAAGAAGCATATGTCCATCTAGTGCTTTTTATGTAGAGGCATCCTGTTTACAATAGCAGAAACTAAAGATCGACAAGATACTTCATCGACACTCTCTTATCAGGGAACATCATTCATTGACTTTAAAGTTTCACACTCCACCTGTGTACTTCTAGCACAACTTGAAAAAGAGAGATAAAAAAGGTGCAAAGCTTAACAAAAAAGGAATCTATAAATACTGACAGGGACTGAAGAAAATTTTACCAATCAAGTTTGTTCTTCGCCTTAAGGCACAGGCAATACTATCGAATAGAAACACAGGCACTGTCTTCTTCCTACCATTTTCTTTTCCTTAATCTCTCTAGTTTGTAGGAACATGAAGTTGGTATAAACCTCAAGATTCTGCTTCCTCTATTTTTGACTTAGATAACATACATTTTCAAACAATTAAGTATTGCATTATAAACAGAGTGCACCAGGTGCACAATGCATTACATAAAGGTAACCTAATATCCCATGACACTTGTTGAGTAAAGGGTTCGGAGACTGCTCCGTGCCCTTATCAAATAATGGTATTCACAAAGAGCATGCCAAAAGCAATTTGCATCACAAAAAATATATATATATATACATAAGTAAGTGAACCAGATTGGAAAAATTCTCTGGGTTAGAAGAGTCAAAAGCTCACGATAAAGTTGGCTTAAACTTTTCTCTAACCTGATAACATATGTCCCTATCAAAATAATCCTGGAATAATAGATGTTGATGATTTTGAATAACGTTCGAGAAGTGACAAAACTTTTGCAACCTTTCTCCCTGGACGACCATCATCGTTAACATTCCTGCCAGTTAGACCAACCAGAAGGTATCTAGCTTTCGATCCATAGTTTTCCACCATTTCCCTTGACACAAAAACCTTCTCAAGGAGCCCCAGTGCCTCTTCCTTCAGAGAATCTGTTCCCCAACTCAAAATCTCTAACACAGGCTTTATGGCTTCAGCCTCATGCAAGACATTGACTCCTTTTTGCAGACAGCTATCCTGAACCAATGTGGAAACCGTCTGAATTGCTTCATAAGCAGTTGCTTCAACTTCTTCATGTAAGAGTTTTACTAAGTAAGGCAGCGCTTTTGCCTCCAACAGACAAAAGGAATCTTCTACATTGCATATACCACCATGTGCTGGGCATAAAGGAACACGTGATGTTCTAAAACACCAGCAACCAGTTTTTTTGGACACAATAGTGAGCTTAGGACTGCTCATGGATAGATTACCAATAAGAGCTGCTGCTCTTGCCTTTGCTGTTACCGTACCAACTCTGAGGAAACTTACAAGCAAAGGGTAAGCTCCTTGTTGAACCACAATCCGCTGTGACTCAACATTATTGGGATCTGTAAACCGGAAGAGAGCACTTAAAGCATGTTCTTTTGCTTCCATTGTCCCTGATTTCAAAAGATTTATGATTGCATGAAGTCCATCCAACTCGATTAATTTCATAGTTAGTGGTACTTCAGATTTTGGGAGGTTGGCTAATAGACCAGCGGCAGCCATCTGGACATCACTATTGTTGCCATTTTCAAGAAACCCCACTAGAGCCTCCAACCTTTTGGGTTTAAGAAGGTATTCCACTACTCCTTGTAGCTCATGCTGAGAAAATAGGAAAAGAAGATTTATAGAAATTTCTCTAACTACTGAGTCAGGATCATCAAGAAGAGGAAGGACCAGAGATACACCATTGGCAGTGAGAACAGCTGTCTTAACCAGCCCAGCTTCAGACTTGCAAATTCCTAAAAGTGCACGTAAAGCAGGCCTTCGGTAATTGTTGGATGAATTAACATTCTGCTGCAAAGCCAACAAATCAATGATGATGGGCTCCATTTCAAGTGGAACCCCTTTTTCATCAACAAAGAATTTAACTCCATCACCTTCAGAAGAAAGTTTCTCAACAATTTCAGAGCATCTGAATATAAGAATTGCACGTACATGGGGAGAGAACATTAGCTTCAGAACAAGAGGAACTCCACCAGCAGCAGCAATAAGCTCTTTATTAGCACGGCAACCAGATAGTTTAACCAAAACAGATAAGGACAACTCTTTTGATTCAAGATTGCCAGAATCCACCATTGAAAGCAAAGAAGGCATAATGCCTTCCTCACCAAGGAGTTTTAAATTCGAATCAACCAATTCCATAGTAACTAATGCTTTCATCATTGACATCCTTGATGACTCTGGCCCTGAAAGTATTCAGAATGATCAATGTATATAACTGCTTTGTGGTTGACGTATTACGAGAACAGTTTCATTTTAATGAAATGGACATATGTAGCATCTATAGTCACAATAATATCACAGAACAGAGCCAGACAAAACTTTTAGCAATCCAATACAGACAACTACAATTAAGATATATCTCTGGAGTTTGCTGTGACATCCGACAGAAAGGATTAGGCCACAGTATTTGACTTGGGATTTAAGCTATCCCTCCTCCAAGCAGTTGACAAGTGCCTGCTCAATATCCTAGAGATTTCATAAAATAGCTTCAATATAAAATAAACTTTCCCTGTTTATTCATCATTTTTGATGATGGTCTATTCTTGAGCATAAATGTAAATCTCTTTTATATGGTGAAAATATAAGAATTATTACCACAGACTGCAACCTAATAACTAATACAATTCAAATATTTCTTCCTGAAGTGAAGTTTTCATGCTTTCATACATATATCTGAAGCCTTGATGGAAAACATCCCTTGCTCTTTCTATGAGCAAAAGACAGCATTTAGATAACCATGGACTAAATAATCATAACATTGACATAAAAAAGACAAGCTGTTTAAGAAAGCATACATGAAAGGGTTTTCTAACCTTGAACAATGCGATCAATGAGTGGTTTATACCACCCTGACCGGGCAGCTCGAGATATGTTCTCCTCATCAACATCAAAAAGCTTATTTAGTATTTTTTCGGCATATTCTGCTGACTCCCTGACTGGACCCTTTAGAAGAGTAACAAGAAAAAGAATTCCGCTGCATTTCTGAGAGAGTTGGTGGCAAACAGACACATTCCAATTGGATCTATCTTGCAATAACTCATATAGCAGTTCAACTGCAGCCATTGAGATGCTTCGGTCACGTCCTAAACAGGGAACAATGTGATCCAACCCCTGATGCTCAGTCACTTTTTCCTATAATTTTTTTAAACAGCATAGTCAATAATGAAAGAAGTCACCTCCTTGTTCACAAATTAATTCAATGACAATTGAAAAAGAAAAACCAAAAATCTAAATCTAAATGACTAAAAGCAAGGCATGGAGTTCTGCTCAGCGTAGATTAGATTTAGATAACCTCACATAGAGTGAAGCAAATCTAATTAAGTCCAAAGGGATCTTCCAGGTTTGCAATATGTTTTTGGCATTTTGCATGTGTGTATGTAGGCGTGAATGAAAATGTGTCTATGGGTGTTAATGAATGTATGTGCATGCATTTCATGAATGTATATGGATGCAAACATATGTGTACATAAGTATGTATCTTAGACGGTAGACCACGGTCAGGCTCCTTGGGGTCTGCTACATAAAACGCAAGCACAAAAAGAAACAGTTATAGAAAAGGCATGAAGAGCACAGGGTGCAAAGATAGGGGAAAGCAGAAAAGTAAGAAAGTTGTTAACTGGCAGAAATTAGAATTCCATTATACTACTCCTTAGTTTTACATTAACAATGTATAAACAGCTTACCTTATTTCTTGCATGCCCTTCCACCAGATCTTTTAAAATGATTAAAATCTTCTTCTTGACTTCTCTGTTGTGTGAGCTTCCAAGGATAGAGATTATACTATCAGTAAGCCCTCCTATGGAAATCCAGTCCTTGTTTATAGTGTTTTCTCTGATAAGATCCTGCATTTGGTTCAGGGCCTCCAATACAGACGAATCGACACCTGATGACAACTTTGCCTCACAAGCTCTGATTTTAAGGCAATAATTCAGTTCTCTCCACTCCTCTATTGATTGTCTGAGTGGAAGGTTAGACCTCAAAGAAGTAACTTCAAGAACATCTCCAGTTTCTGGATCAGTTTTCTGCCCACAATCAAACTGAGCTTCAATAGCAGCTCTCTCACATGTAGTACCAGTGCAAAGGCTTACAGGATCAACCATTACTGTCCCACTTATACGACAAATGAAAGATTTAAGTGGAGGAATGTCTTCTTTCGTTGCATCATATCGTTCTATAACTTGTGCCCTTTGGAAATACTGCTTCTTCATTTCTTCATAATCTCTTGCTGCATCTGCTTGAGAAAGCAGCTCAATAACTTGCTCCAAGAAGAGAACTTCAGCTCTTTCTTTCCTATTGCCAGCTTCTTCTATTTCCCTTCTGAAGCTTGCTAGCTCCTTGCTAATTTCAGATGGCTCAACAGGTACCCCAACTGCCCTTGCAATTTCTTCAAGCATGTCATTTGCAAAACCCTGGTCACGTTTCTGATCCCTAAGACCCTGGTTTAATTTGTCAACAATTTGGAGTTGAGAATGTGAAGTCTCGAATTCTACTCTTTGCATCTCACTTTGTAGCCTATTGACCTGATCAGATATCCCTGAAAGTACTTCAGTATTTGCAATGGACAATGAAGCCAAAGACCTTCCAATATCCCTTGTAACTTCTTGCACCTCATTAACAATGTGCCGGCACTTGACAAGTAAGTAGAAACGGCCTCGATTTTTGTATTTCTCAACCAAGTTATTTGCCTTCTTGACATCTGCTTCCAGAGACTCCAGAGCTAGTCTTGCTGCTTGAGAATCATTCAGTTGTTGAAGCTGCAATTCTTTTAAAACAGGCTCAATATCAAAGAGATGCTTTGCGAGGACCTTGAAACTATCCTTCTCAATTACAACATCCTTTGCAGCCTGAGCTGTTTTAATTACCTGGTTTGTTACCACAGCTAAGATGGTCCCAATCGGTATGAGTTCCATCGCCATTAGAACCAATTATTTTCCCGTTTCTTTAATAATGTTAAAGAAGACTGATTATCGCTCCCCAACTAGAGATCAATTATGGGATTTCATAATGCATCGTTTCTCCCTTCGAACAACCTCCTCTATTTACCGTATGCATTACAATAGTCTGTGTCAGCCAACACAATTAACATAATCAAATGCTGATTTTATTGAAGAAAGGGAAGATAAATTTATCACAGAGCAAAGCAGCTTAACTTAAACATCAAATTTACAGAAAGAAAAGCCTGTGGATAAAGATTCTTTCAGCATTTTGTTATCACGTTGCTTGCACCACTTAAATTGTAAAAATCCAAAACCCTTTCCCGGTAGCCACGTCCTTAACCAAGGGTAAAGCAAAAGAATAGCTGAAATAAGTTTGTTCCCCAGCAGATTCTTGATTATGTACTACAATGATAAGTCAAAGAATTCCCAAAACTATAAAACAATTCACAAAAGCCAGTACTTCAAAAGGGGTGCAAGAAACAAATAGGAACAAGATTTCAAACCCCAAGAATCACAGACACTGAAGTTTCATAATTTGAATTGTCACCCATGAAAGCAAAACCACTCAGCATCAGCTTAAAGAAAGCAACAGAAACCAAGAAAGAAACCAAAAGTGAAAAAAAACAAGAGCGAAGCAGCAGGAAGTTAAGTTTTCTCTTACCTCTGAAAAAACGTCCTTGAATATCACCTGCGAAAGAAAAAGTGCTGAGATGAAGCCCTTTTATCTGTGACTGAACCATAACCTAATAACTCACTCAGGAATCTGAAACGAAAACCAAAACCATTTCCATGTTGTACGGAGGGAGACGAGGACTTGGATATCAAGTCAAGCTTTTCAAAGAAAAGAAATGACGTCCAGCCTTGTTTTTTCTTTCCCCTTTTTTATTAACGAGAAATTTCCTGTCAATTCAGTTTAGTTTCCATCCCATTTGATATTTACAACAAACCCGCTGTGGAAAACATGGTGCTTAACTACTTATTCCAGGAAATTTCAGCTCAGACAAAAAAAGAAAAAGTCAAGAGTGCTAGAATCTAACTAGAGTATGTTGTTGTCTCAAGTCTGAAGTCTAACTTTTGTTTCTTTCTTTGATATGGTGATGGGAAAACTCAAGTCCCATTGTCATTCCTTCCTTCTTCCTACAGTTGAGTGTCGGATTTTTTATTTTTTTTTTCAAGAATCTATCCAATAGTTGAGTTACCTTTGTTGTATTTTTTTCTTTAATTACTTTTCAATACATACTTATCTATTACTACCAAACTTTTAGAAATGTTCAAAGTCATTGGCTGTGTGGAGCCCTTCATTAAAAAAGATAAAGAAAGTTGAGCACGAGCATTTCACCAGCCGGCCAAAGCTTGTCCTCTTTTTTTCCTCCCTTCTTTTTCTTGTTTTATTTTTAATTAAATGAGTTTTATTGGTATGAGACAGGCTGTAGGGGTGGTGTCGAAAAGGGCGCCTCAGCGCTGAACCACTTCAAGAGTCGGATCGATTTGCTCGGTCGGGGGCCTCAGGATTACAGATATTTATGTGGAAGGCTTTGAAAAACCTTTTCCAGGCCATTGACAATGAAGAAGTTGGAAATTATCATGGTGTCGCTATATAAATTTAAGTGTCTTGTAATATAATATCTTTAGTTATTATCAATAAAGTTTTACGTTCATGCCTTGAACCCTCCCCTCCTCTTCAAATTCGATATTTTCACGAGGGAACAATTCCTCTTTAAGAACATATGTATGGAACAGGAATTCCTTACCCCATAGCAATAAATGAACATTTGGCCGGGCATAAGGTTCACTACTTCCTTCCATGATCATTACCAAGATCAGAAAGTCTATCACGTGACTTCGCGGCTGCCTTCAAATTCACGCTGGTCTAGCCGCCTAGGTGCCAAGCTGATTTGAGCAGCAGGTTCAAAACCAGGGTGAAATAAGTGTACGAAGCATAAATAGGGCATAGATACATCCAAGTACACAGTAAGAAAGATCTGACAAGGAATTTCCATGGTTAAATTACATCAAATTTGGTAAAGACACGTGTGACACAAAATTCTCCAGGCGGTTCAATCATGGGAAATCGACTGCTGCTTGGGGTAGTGAATGGAATCACATGAAAGTCCAGCTCCCTCCACCTAGCTTTAGTTCTGGGGCCCACGTTCCCTTGTAAATATAGCATGTTATGGGGCGTAGTGCCAGCCATTCTGTGTCAAATATTCCGCAATCTCATGGAAGAAAAGACTATGGAAGGATTGCCTAATGTTGGAATCAATTTGATTTTTTGCAGTGTGGGATTATGTATTGGGTGTTTGGCAACAAATTTGTACTCAATAGTTCACTTAACTAGTGAGCTCATTCTAAGCAAATGCTCATCTGGACCATGCTCATTCATTGTGCTTTGTATAAATATAATTAATGGTGGTTGTTTTGCTTGTCAAAAAAAAAAAGGTTTGGTAAAGAAAATGAAGAAATAAGAAAGTGCTCCATCAAATATTTTAACACTTTACCAATAAAAGAATGTGAATTTCCAAGCTGAACAAGCAAAACAACAAATTTAGCTATAAACTTAGGTTCCGTAATGTCATACAAACCAGACTTACCGTTTCCTTTTCCATATAAAAAGCACAATGCTTATTGCCGCATATTACATGTAGGTTTGTTGGAATAGTAATAGGTACAATCAAGAAAGCAACGTAGATCACTTATGGCCTAAAGAGCATCAGCGAATATTTTTCTTCCTAGCTAGCTCCCGTGCCATCTCCCTCAATTCCTCTGGTGATGGAGGTCTTGGTCCCTCTGGAGGATATACCACATAGGAGCGCTTCACATCAAAGGAAAACAGATATGATTTAGACTCCAATAATTAATCATCTACTAAAGAAAAAAGAAAAAGGTATAGATCAAAGGTAACACATCCAATCCTTAACAAGCAAAAGAGCCCCAATTCAAGCACTATAGTAACCTTTATAAAAGCATCAATAGCTAGATATAAATTCCAGTAAAAAAACTATAATAGCAAATCACTATTCATGACATTCCAATCTGCAGCCTATCTTGATCAACAGCAGCCACATTCAATGCCACACTATCTCTAGAAGACCTTAACAAGTTATCAATCCAATCATCAAATAGAAAAAGACATTTTACTAGTAAAGAAAAAGGAAGGGATTAAAAGGATCCATGCATAATTTTTAAGGTCAATTAGAAGTTGCGTTAGTATCTTAGACTGTATGCAGAAAATATGGAAAGGCGTCTTGTACATGCAAGAATTCTCCCACTATTAAGGATGACATAAAATTTTAAAGCAATACCATAGCAGGAAATTTTGGCGTCAATAATGGAGCATAAGATGATTTCCACTTCATATTCTTATACTATCTCCATAAGTGGACAACTCAAAGACAAACAAATTTCTTAGACCAGAAAAGAAAATCTAACTCTAACAATCACATTCGAAAGATAGCTTCCAATCCTTCACGTGCAGATAGACAATATTATAAGCCTCCAACTCCACAGGAAAGAGCAAAAATCTTTGAAGCTATACTTAGGGGCTTGCCCAGCTAATCTTTAAGGCTACATTCGTCCACCATAAAAAATTTCTCATAAATACCCAGGCATGAACTGAAACAACTTTTAAATAGTTCATGGGACTTTAGTGATTGTTTCAGTTATATACAAGTTCAACAACAACAACAAACAAACAAACAAAGCCTTTTCCCACAATGTGTAACTGGAGTTTAGCTACATGTCAGGGATCATTTCACTTATATACAAGTTCATGGCTGAATTTTCATCCATGAACTTATATAGCCCCAACTATGCATTTAAATTCAGAGTCCACTTGAAGCAATTTCAATATGATAAGGGGAGCAGGGGAGGAACCCTTACAGCCTTCCATTTACATTCTCAAGCATGTAAGCAAACTTTACTTTTTTCCTTATTACCTATGCCAGAATCCAGAATATTAACATAATAAACATAGAGACCATCGATCCCTCCAATAACCGAACTACCCGCAAATAAAATTGCATCATATAACAACACCTCATATTGAACAGCAGCAATAAATATCTGAGCTTTAGCTATACTTCCAGACAAAACAAGTAAAAAAAAATACTAAATTCCTTGTTGCTAGTAAGCTGAACAAGAAACAAACACAAATTTCAGGAAACTCAAAGAAGTACCAAACTTTAACCCAATTTCAAGCCTAACCCAGATCAAAATATCTCAGTCCCTCACAAAATTCAATAAATCAAACAAATCCCTCCAACTATAAATACAAAAAAGAAAAAGTATAATAAATTTTAATATTTATAAATAATAAAGAGAAGAGGTAAAAGAGAGTTTACATTTCCCATAACTTTCTGGAGATTCTTGGTGTTGTTGGCGAAAGTGTACATAAGAACAATTGGGATTGTAACATAGAGACCAAATTTGGCGATTTCAAGAATACCCTTTGAAGTGCCTAAAGAAGACATTTCTTTTTCTTTTCCCTTTCTTTTCTTTTTTTCCTGAGAAAATTTGATGGGAATTTGGAAGAAAATTTCTAGTGAACCCTTAAGCAAAACCCCACCTCCAGAGAAGCTGAAAGCCGAGGCTGAAACGTTGGATACGTCATATCCTATAATGGGCCGGTTTCTGTAGGAAAGATGTTAATGGGGCTCATGAGGTCTCGAAAGCATGGCCCAAAACACGACTGATTGCCCAGAAATGTTGGGCTTCAAGAGTTAGAGATGCCCATTCGGATCCGAAATTACTGATTTGGGTTCAGCAATTTTTCGGACTTGGTTTTTGACATTTAATCACAAGGAAACCAAATTCCATTCCCCTTGGACAATTGACTTTCAAGTTTGCAGCCCCCTTCACCTGAATCTTGCTTCAATGAACCTTAACGGGTCGAACACCAAATTCCATTCCCCTTGGACAATTGACTTTCAAGTTGTCAACCCCTTCAGCTGAATCTTGCTTCAATGAACCTTAAAGGGTCGAATCAGTAGCGGTGATAAACTACAGTTCGAGTTCTGTTTGAGCAAACCAGCTACTATTTCCACATGATAATCACTGCAATAATAGCGGGCACTTGCATTTGCATCCACAAAAAGAGGACGTCAAAGCAATGTTTTGGGAATGGTTTTAATTTTTCCAAGATCTTTCGTAAATGGATTTGAGCCACTTGTTCTGGGAAAGTTAGCTGCGAAGGAGAGGGGATTGCCGTTGCAACAATGGCTGAGAAATAGGACAGCAAATGTTGTGTGCTGGAAACCGTAGGGGCCATGGCTTGTCCCCCATACTCGCAAAAGCCAGTTGAGATTGGTCAAGTGGCCGTCAACCTATTTCGTCCTTTCGTACAAAGCAATAGACCATCCATTGAATTGAATATACTTCAGTGTGAGTTTAGCTTTGAGTTCAAGATTTTCTAGCTACCTCAATATCCTCACTCTCTTCCCATTCTCATTTAATTTTAGCCCAAGTGTTGTGTGTTGTACATATAGAATCTCGTAAAGTTTCAATCAATATCTTTATATAAGCAAATTTATTATGAATTTA
The DNA here is from genome assembly GCF_000208745.1 of Theobroma cacao. Taxonomy (NCBI): domain Eukaryota; kingdom Viridiplantae; phylum Streptophyta; class Magnoliopsida; order Malvales; family Malvaceae; genus Theobroma; species Theobroma cacao. Next base: position 28,516,621 of record NC_030853.1, read on the forward strand.
TTGTAAGTAAAAAATAAACGAAGATTCACGCGTAAATAAGATTAGATCAAATCTTGATAAAATAATATATGCTCTATTAAGTGTAAGTACAATTTTGTACCTTAATCCAAAACGTTAAATTTTAATAATGTATCAATCTCAAACTAGTTTTTATTATCATTTACTTCATTATTTTGTTAATATTGTGGAGTATTCATAAAGATATGTATAAATTCTTTAAAGAAAAAATAAAGTACTTGATCGAATCACTTCAAATCTATTTACTTATCATCTTCATACATCGATTTATCTATTGTTAATTAATACTCCTTATAGAGGTTCCTAACAAAGGTTAATTACTTAGTTAGGCACTCAATACCCTAAGAAAAAACGAGAAAAGAATATGGAAAACAGTCAATCAGGGCCTAGCCTACCTAAAAATGATGATTCACTTTATTTAAAGTAATTATTCCAACGCGTTTGCTTGAGCAAAGGAAGCTGGTATGGAGTAGTTGTAAGAGAAACCATGATATCAAGGTTCTGTTCCAAAGCTAAGACACAGATCTGTTCTTATTGCTGAAGTCTATCCTGTCAAGGGAGTGAAGTTGGCACTTGAGCATAGTTATAAAAAGGTGGAGTTTGAAATAGATTCTACCTTAATCTCTCATAATTAGTAATAACTCTAACTTTAATTATATAATTTGTATAATTATCTTAACAATATCATTTCTTCTTCTCTGTTGATTTTGTTCCATTGTAATTCTATATGAATTCTCTTTTATATCAATAAAAAGTTCTAGAGAGATTCGAATTATTTATTATTCTATGAACGTTCGAGATTGAAGGGGCATCTACCTTCTCGATTGCATCAAACATTTATTTCTAGCTACAATGTTTACCCTGTCCTTTTCTTCAAGGTTAAACTTATGAAAAGAAATACTTATTAATAGCATAATAATGGTTTATAATTAATGAAGTATGAACTAATGTTTATGACAATGATTTTCCAAATCTAATCCTCTCTCTTTATAGAGGTCCAACGGGGTTAATTGTCATTTAACTACGTCTCTTCATTGGTCCACATGGATAATGCCATCCAATCATGACAAATTAGGAAGAGAAGGGCTATATGGTTTAAATTAAGATCATTATTAAAAATTATTGCTACTAATAAAATATAAATCACCCATTAATGTTTTTTTTTATATAAACTAAGGATCGTTTGTTTAAGATACTTTCACGGTTGAAACATTGCTGTTGACAAGTAAACTAATACATCCAATAGCAACAGTCGTGCTTGATTTGTCAATAGTTTAACACCAATTATAGAATGCTATTGAGCTACCTAATTGGCCATTAGCAAGGAAAGCATCAAATGGGTTTGCTCATAACTCTTATCACCTATTCTTAAACCTTGGGTTGACTTCATGATTCATGACAATTGCTAATTAATTAACCTCAAATTGTAATATATTATATAGATAATAGATATTGGTGTAAAAATTTTTAAAAAGTATTATATTTATGACAAATTATCAAGTTTATGGAAATAATATCACATGAATATGAAATTAAAGTACATATTTCTTTACTTTTATTTTAAAGGTATTCGATAAAAAGTGAGTCAATTAAGTCAAGTAATATCATATTTCTTTTCGAAAAAAAAGAAAAAAAAAACTCAAACTTCTTAAAAATGGGTTTCAGAATCAAATTTGGATATTCTAAAATTTTGATTTTTTTAATTAAAACAAATGGTGTCTTTTCAATTAAAAAAAAATCAACGTTATCTTTCTTCCTTTTACTATGTGCAAAGGCCAAAATTATGTTTTAATTTTACAATTTACAACAGCAAAAAGGGTTTTGTCCTCTTTCTATCTTCATCATTTCCCCCTATTACCTATAACCAATGTTAGATAAACAAATTAGTAATAAGTAAATAAAGCCCTAAAGACATTTGACATTAATAATCAAATTCCTAAAGCAAGTGGCCAGTCCGGCCCCTCCATAAAATTCAAGATATATATATATATATATATATATATANCCTACCAACAATTCAAGATATATATATATATATATATATATTATATATATATATTATATATATTATATATGTATATATATATTAAGACCAAAGTATCCATCCTTTACCATCAAAGCCAACAGTTTTACATCAAATTAAGGTTACAGTGACCAATTATTTGATCTTGCCTTCTTAAAGAATTATTTTTAATCAATCTGAGACATCTTTTTCCTTGTTTCTAAACGAAAGTGACAGGGCTATGTTTGTGCAGATTGCTATAATAACTACAGTAAAAGTTGAGAGTCTTCATCTATCAATGAAAAAGATGGAGCTCCTACTGATCTTTGTTGGTGTCGACAACCAGCTTTTGCAATCGACGGTGGAGCTTGGATATTTTATGACTAAGAGAGGTTGGCAATAAGAGGGTTGATTTGGATTTGTCCGAGTGACAAAACCAGTTAAGCAAGCAAGTAGCTGAGATGAAAATTCCTATTTATAAGTCTTTCTTATACGGAGATTTGATTTTTTTTTTATAATAAAAGACGGTAACAACCCTTAAGCCAAATCTAATTACATGTTATTTGAATACATATAAGATGAGGAAAATAAAAAGAGACATACCTTATTTACATGCAAGCATAAATTTCTCGAAGAAATTTGGTTGTGATGAGAATACATATAATTAACGTTAGTTATAGTATGATTTAAATGTAAAGAGTATGACTAAGATTAGTTACAATGGTTCTATCATTTAAACAATCAAATTAATTACTATAATATCTCTGAAACTACCTAATAAAGTTTTTAAAATGGTCTACTTAGTAATTTCTTCTCCAGATGGATACATAACCATAACCTAGATCAAAACACCTTTAAATTCTAACCCAAGGCTCATGTCGAGTTCATAATAGTAAACTAATGAAATCCACAACCATGTGTTTTGATAAGAAAGTACACAACAATCTTTGTTCTAGTTCCATTTATTTGTTTCACAATAAGAAAGAAAGAAAGAAAATGGAAAAGATGGGAACCTAGGTGCATGGATGTAGAGACAAATTAATACAAATAATTGAGCAAAGGATAGAGTTTATCTTGTTCATAAAACAGAAAGAAAATATCTCAAAGCTTTGGCCAGAAAAGAAGGGATTGCTTTTTTTCTACCCTAACATTTAGCTATAAAAGGAATAATTGTGAAATTAACTTCTTCCTACTTAATTAACATAAAAGCCTAATGTGACTAATCAACATTTACGTTATATATATATATATGATCATGGTAAGGAAAACAATATTAATGAAGAAATTAATGGTAGCATCACTCTAAAATGAATAGAGAACTTGACCTTGGGAATACCATCACCCACAAGAGACTGGAGGAATTGACATGGAAAATCTAATCCCTCTCTAAAGCAAGTGGCGAATCGGGCCCTCTAATGAAATTCATTATTGTCTCGAAGACAAAGCCATCCCATCTTTCTTAATCAAACATGAAGAACAACAATCCGAAAATCTAACATCAAATTAAAATTAAAGTAGCCAAGTATTTGATCTTTGCCTTTGTTAAATTAAAAAGATATATTATTTATTATTATTATTATCGTCATCAAAATAGACATCAGTTTCCCTATTGTTTTATAAAATGGAAAGTGACAAAGCACGTTTTCTACATATTTGCCATTAATAATAGCAGCATATTGTACGTTCTTGTATGAAAAGTTGGCCGCTCATCCCCTATCTCAATAGTGAAAGCCAAATAGCAAAATTGTTTCTATTCAGATCGGTTCTTGATTTAGCTTTTCTTTATAGTAATGATAAAGGGAAGAAAAGGAATGAAAAGGGAACATGGGAGATGGAGAAAAATGCTAAAAAATGTGAAGCAAGAATGCATGATTGTACAGAAAATATTTGTGTGCTTTATCCTGGAAAGAAGGGATTGGTTTTTCTATCATTTTGCACCCAACTAAAGTGATTTTCTTTTATTATTTATTTATTTATTCTGAGAAGAAATGAAAAAGAAATGTCTAATTGGCACACCTATTATAATAGCATTAAGAATTTGTGAAGCTTCCTCCCCTCCTAACTTAAGATGCCCTGTCCATGATTTTTTTTTAATTTAAAAAATTTTTATAAGATAAAAAGTAACAGATCGTTATATGGTAACTCCTTTCGAACTTGATAGTATTTAAAAGTTATTTTCACATGTTAAGAAATAAATAATAAAAAAAATAAAAAATTTAAATAATTATTTTATATGTGTGTGTATATATACATGTACGAGAAGAAATTTGAAAAAAAGAAAAATGAATTTAAATTTTCAACTAAGAAAGAAGTAACAACATTGTTTGAACACTAAATTTGCAATACAAAAATAATAAATTGACATTGTAACATATTTATTATTTGTCCACTTACAAGTTGGCTTTCATGATGAATATATCGAAGGAACCATTTGGGTGACATCTCTCTCCAAATTTGAACTTCAACTTAGAAAACCCTCAACCCTTGAAATGTTCTTCTTTTGCAGAAAAAACGACTACGACATTGATCATTAGACATTTATTTATAAAAAAGAAAATCTCTTATTTATTGGAAGAAAAACACTCTTGTAAACTGTTGAAATGTAGACGTGGAGAGTGGGGGAATGGAGCTATCACCTCATAATTTGCAAGTAGAAGAAATTATTGTTTTGGTGTGCTGCTGGCGCAAGCCAACATGCGAAGCTAAAATTTCGTTGCTGCTGCTGCCTCTAGTTTTCTAACTTATACCGTGGGTCCTGCGCAGCCTTAATAGGTCACCAGCATGCCTCCATGGCGCTTCCACAGCCGTCCAACTCAACCCAATAGCAATGCACCAACCTCCAGCAACATGACAATCTTATGCAACGCGCCCATCCAACCACACGCCATCTTCAGAGCCTTCAACGCCGTTATGCATACTTCACATTGCTACTCAAGTTTACCAAAAAACCCATCACCCATTTTTTGTTAAATGATGATTAGTCCAATAATATTAGATCATATATATATTAAAAGATTCGAGGGAGTTTTATATGGAACGTGAAATGTCACTCGTTACTTTGTTCTGGATGATCATGCAGAAGCATGCAAGGACAAGCTGTTGATCAGCTAGCTGTTCACAGTGTGTATCCCGTGAGGCGATGATTCTAAGAAAGAACGTAAAATGGTACAAGGAAACTGCAAAAAGTAGGTGATATATAATGATATTTTCAACAGGTGCTGATGAATTTTGACTAGCAGTAGTCCCAACTTGCAAAAGAAAATGGACCTTAAAAAATATCTTGTCAAAGAGGAAAAATCAGAAGGGATTAGTGACGGCCAGTTAATACACCAATTTGATTAAGATAAACAGATGCTTTGCATATTCGAGTTTGTCACTCCATTTTCCATAGAAAAAGTCTCCTTGGGAAGAGATTAGAGCCAAATATAATAATAAGGGAAATGATAAAAGTTAGAAGATGGGTTAATGGTGGTTCGTTCCCATTTCATTTTCTAAAGCGTAGGGGGTATTCTTTTATATTAATTTCTATGGTGTGGCTTTGGCATCATGGTCTTAATTGTTAGTGGAAGTACTTTTCATTAGTAGTCTTTTGTAATATCAACTGGCTTTTCCATATTGCTTTGTTTCATCTTTGACGCCACTTTGAGAGCAAATTAGAGACGGTTTAGGCCGTGAGATTGGAAACTATATGATCAATAATTTTTATTCCATCTCATCAATCTTTCTGTCTCGGTATTGTGCGTACCAAAATAATCCACCTCCCTTTACCAAAATATCTCCTCTCATAATTAAGACTTGGAATAGATTCAATCCAATTTAAGTAAGTATGCATCGAATTTGATTTAACACGTGATGTTTGTATATCATTTATTTAAAGAAATTTCTTATGTCTTTAAATTTCTCTTATATATATATATATATATATATATGAGAATTTCNTTTACTTCTTATATATATATATATATATATATATGAGAATTTCATTAAAAGAAAGATTATAAAACTTATTTTATAAAATGATAATAGTGTAAGACTGTATAAGAAAATACATAAAATTTCATTTATTTGGTCTGTATATATAAAAACAAAATGAAAGCGGTCCAATTATAATGAGATCAAACAATAGCTGAAGGCAATCACACAAAGTTCCTCATCACATAACAAAACAAGCTTAAGCAAATAGACCTAATCATCCCACCACAACCGGAATAAAATCTTTTACATATATAAATTAATTAACTTGGCTATTACCTATTGCATTCTATAACAAGAAATAATCCTCTCTCGTTGTATATATAAAAAAAAACCTCAATATAATTCTACAATTCGATGATTGAAAGATATTTTGAAGGCATGCATTGTTAATAACGTTAGGGAAAAGTCACATACATAGGGGCAAGAGCATGGTTAGGTTGCCTCACCTCGCCGACGGTATGTTTAAAATTTTAGTATTTATTTAGATAAATATATGTTATATTAATAATTATATTTATAGATTCTAAGATGAATAAGAGATTAATTAAATAATTCAATATAGTTAAAACAAGAAATGATTTTGTAAAAATAAATCATCCAAACAATGAATTCGGGTAGGATTATGTACCTAAATAAGAAAGCAAAATTAGAGAAGAAATTAAGAATTTTCCAAAAAAAATAAAAAAAAAGAAACGTATTCCATACAACCGTTGGAGATTTATTAAGGAAAAAACAAGTTCAAAGGAATTTGCTACCTAATAATTATCCACAAAAAAACCACCTAAAATAAATGAAAAAATTGAAGTCCAAATCAAGAAGCAACAAATACGCAAAGCCTAAAGGGCAGTTAAGGAAATCTAAAAAAAGGGGAAAAGCCCAACCGGACCTGACTCTTTGACAGTGGGAAGCCAACCAAACCAAACTCGCTTTTCCCCCACTATATAACCAAACTCCCCTTCCCAAGTATTCCTTGTTGTGGCAGTCTCTATTTTTGCTTCAGCCTCTCTTTTCCCCACCACCCACCCACCCACCACTTTGCATCACCGTAAACCATGCCATCAGGGGCTCCACAGCCGCCGCCAGCACCAGCACCGTCTCCGCCACCACCACAACAAGCACCACTATTAACACTCATCCGTACTAAAACACCCACCACCATACTCTTAGGTAAGTACCAGTTGGGTCGCTTGTTGGGCCGTGGAAGCTTTGCAAAAGTTCACGAGGCAACATCACTAGAGGACAGCAACAACGTTGTGGCGATTAAGATTATAGACAAGACGAAGACAGTTGACGCTGCCATGGAACCAAGAATAATCCGGGAAGTTGCAGCTATGTGCCGTCTCCAACAGCACCCCAACATTCTTAAAATCCACGAAGTCATGGCGTCAAAGACCAAGATCTACCTCGTCATGGAGCTAGCCTCCGGAGGTGAACTTTTCGCCAAAGTGTTACGCCGTGGCCGCTTAGCTGAACCAGCCGTACGTAGGTACTTTTCCCAACTCATTTCCGCCCTCCATTTCTGCCACCAAAACGGTGTCGCCCACCGTGATGTAAAGCCACAAAACCTTTTACTAGACCAAAATGGTAACCTCAAAGTTTCAGACTTTGGTCTCTCAGCTCTCCCTGAACAGCTAAACAACGGGCTTCTACATACAGCTTGTGGAACACCGGCGTATACAGCTCCGGAGGTGGTTCGGAGGAAAGGATACGATGGTCCCAAGGCGGATGCTTGGTCTTGTGGGGTCATTTTATTTGTTTTGCTGGCGGGTTATTTACCCTTCGATGATAGTAACTTGGTGGCTATGTATAAAAAGATTCATCGCAGGGAGTTTCAGTTCCCATCCTGGATATCAAAGCAAGCAAAAGCTATAATATGGCAGCTTTTAGACCCGAATCCTCACGCGAGAATGGGCATAGAAAAGTTAATGGAAACTTCATGGTTTAAGAAAACTTTAACGGCATTTACGTCATCGAACAACCAACAAGAAAGTTTGTTACATGACCGGAAGTTAAAACATGACATGGTTTCTAATGGAGTTAATGCTTTTGATATAATATCTCTGTCTTCAGGGTTGGATTTGTCAGGGCTTTTTGAAGGAGGAAATAATAAGAGGAAGGAAAAGAGGTATACAACTTCGATTGAGTCACTGGATGGGGTGGTGGAGAGGGTTAGGGAGGTAGGGGAGAGATTGGGGTATAGGGTAGAGAGAGGGAAAAGAGGGGTTGTGGGGTTGGGGAAAGGAAGGGTGGTGTTGGTGGTGGAGATGGTGGAGATTGCAGAGTCGTTTGTTCTGGTGGAGGCGAAGGTGATGGAAGGGTGGCCGGAGTTTGAGGAAGGGCAGTGGTTAGATTTGGAAGCCGGGCTTGGAGACATTTTTGTTTCTTGGGGCAATGATGTTGTAGGTTGATGGTTTTGTTTGTAATACTAATGTACATGGAAATTTTTTCCTTCTTTTTCATTTTTGGTTTATTGTTAGTGTTATTGGGGTTTCTTTTTCTTGGATCTGAATCGATGTAAATAGTGATATTAAAGATTAATTTTTGCAGCTGGATAAAAGTTTCTTTTCGTTAATTTCTTGGCCATTTTCATATATTCTCAGAATTTTATGTAGAATTGACTGTTTTGTAGGGGAGCCTTATTGCTATCAATTCCAGAAACAGAAAAATGTTGAAATAAGAAAATTTGATGCAAAAGTGATGTTGATTGCCAATATCGTTCACAGGCAGGCAAAAATCAATGCCACACAATGACACAAGAATACAATAAGCTATGAGAGTTTTCAAAGCTAGATCCTGTTCTTTTGAGTGCGCAGTTGGTGGTGATCACTGTTCACAGTTGTGATTCAGTTCATAGATCTAGGGTAATAAGAGACAAAGGAGAGATCAGATGAGTCAAATTACAGTCCAGGGACAAAACATATCATCTAGTTGTTCACGTAAGAAAAAGAACATGCTCTTGTTGTTCCTGGAAAGTCATGTGCAGATATGGATGCCACAGCACTGAGCAATGTGCTAAGGTGCTGCATATCAAACAGCAACATAGAACAATTACAAGTTGAAATTTTCATGTCATTGAAACCTCTGCAAATTAATTTACAAACCTGTTTGACCCAAAGAGCTGCCTATGAAACGCGTGAACATTGAGAAGTCAACAAATTCCACGCATATGGATGAGATGTGTTTGCAAACAACAAATAGATCAGCCAAACTAGCGGACTTCTTAATTCTTTCATTCATACTAATAACACAACATAATTTACATAATGCTCAATTAAACCTTCCAGCAGAAAACAAGGTGCTACGTATAAAGGAACACTATTTACTCTTCCAGCATCAGCCTAAGTTCTAGAACTTTTCCTCTACTAAATATACAAAATACAAAAGCTAAACACACTGTCATGGACATTAAATTTAACAGTGCATCTCAGCTATACATTTGTGAGGCTTTTGATTAAAGTTTTATCTATCAGTTCATCTCTAGGCTTCAATGATCCGACAATGAACTCAAACCCAAAAAGTCAGTTGCAAGAGAAAGCCTAAGCATAGTTGTCAGCATAGTTGTCAGCATCGTCTTCATCCGATCCAACTACTGAGGAAAGGGTGGAAATCCATGCTTGCAAACCACTCTGAGCATCCTTCTTCCTTGTTACTTGTAGCCTGTTAACAGCCCGCTTTGGAACTCCACATTTCGTGAGAACAAATCCAAGTGATTTGAATGTACTATCATCAGGTTGAATGCAAGCACTCATCATTTCCTTAAAAGTTCTAACTGCCTCCCTGAATCTCCCATCCATGGCATACAGCCCAAGCACATTATTATAACTCAACAAATCAGTTAGAAGTCCCAGGTCTCTCATCTGTTTTGCTATATGAGTGGCTTCCTCAAACCTCCCATTTCTTTTATACATACACAGCATCATGGCATATGAAAATTCATTTGCATCTCCCTTTTGCTTTAAGTTCTTGAAAATCGCTTCTGCTTGACTAACCATTGAGCGCTTGCTGTAGAGGTCAATCATACAATTTGAAGAATACACATCAGGGTGGAATCCTGACAACTGAAGTAGTTCATAAACCTCCTGTGCTTCTTTCAAGTAACCAACTTTTGTATAAAGCTTAATCAATGAGTTGTATGTAACAGCATTTCCAGGCAATCCAGCACTTTTCATTGCATTAACATAACTGGTAGCTTCTTTAACACTTCCAAGATCAGCAAAAGCATTTATCAATACACCATAGACAACAACATCAGGCTCCACCTTATACTGAATCATCTCGCCATACAGTCCTTCAGCCATTTCCAGTTCTCCTAATTTTACAAAGCTTGAGATCACAGCACAATAAGGGATGCAATCACTTATAAATCCTGCTTCCTGCATCTTCTTCAGGTAGCATTTTGCCACATGTGGTAAGTCTGCACTAGCCAAAATCTGTATGAGAGAATTATAACTGCATTTGTCTGGAACTACACCATGACCCTGCATGCTATCAAATAACCAACATGCTTTTTCAAAACTCTTCCCTATCCCATAAGCTTTAATCATTACATTAAACTCAAGGACAGTAAGCGTCTCCCTTTCTTGGCAACAGACAAAAACTTTTTCAGCTTCAAAAACATGTCCCCGCTCCCCAAATGCATCAATGTTTGCAGAGTAGCCCTCTGAACTCATATTCCCTGCAAGGTGAAACCTCCTGAACCATAACCACGACTTCTCAAGCATCCCAGCTTCTATGTACATTCTGGTCAGAGCAGATTGCGTATATTCATCAATTTCAAGAAGTTGTTCATCCATCTCATTTATGAGGTCTTCAGCTTCACTAACCATTTGCCTTATTGAGTATGCATACAAGAGGGTGCGATAACTCACAAGATCTGGTTCAAGGCAGACCTCCTTCATCTTTGCAAAATAGCCTGCTGCCATCTTTATATCATCATGCTTAGCATGGAGAGAGATGAGAATATTATATGTTCTAGTGTCAGGTAGGCACTGAACCTCCTCCATCTTCTTCATAAGTGAAGCCACTTCTTCTAACTTTCCATGATTACCGCAAATGTGAATCATTGTATTAAAAGTGACAGTAGTTGGAACAATCCCTTCTCTAAGCATCATTTCAAATGTTTCAGAAGCCTCTTGAAGCTGCCCTGCCTTTCCATATGTATCTATCAAAGTGTTATACGTATACGAGCTTAAATGTAAATCACTTCCCACTGCACTGAATGTTTCACTTCCATCATGCTTCAAAGATCCATTCCATGACCACTTCTTGAAAAACTCCTCAGCATTTTGAAACTCACCCGCTTTCTTATACAACTGCACAACGATTCCCATAGTCACCTCATCAGGCTCCATCCCTTGCTTATTCATCTTTCCAAGCCAACAAAGAGCCTGTTGCTTCTTCCCACCTTTACTATAAACATCAATCAAAGTACCATAAGTAGAATTAATCGGTTTGATCCCTCTAAAAGTCATCTCGTTCCATAACCTCTCAACATAACCCCATTTATGAGCTTTCCCAAGAATTCTAAACATAATATTGTAATGAATTACATTCAACTCGTAACACTGTTTTCTCTTAAACCACTCAAAAATCTCTAAAGCCCGTTCCCAACTTGATTGCTCCTTTAAAATTATACTCCTTTCTTTGTTACTTAACTTTTCAGCCCACGGCTTCAATGCCTCATCCAAATCCTTAACGTTATCCAAAGCTCCCAAAATCGCTGGAATACAACCTCCATAGGAAACCCATTTCGTCGAACACTTGGCCTGCATTTTCTCCACCAAATTTTTCCCATTAAATCCACCAAATTTACCTCCTTTATTTACAAATTTGAAACTCTGCCTCTTTTTTTCTCTCCTTTCTCTACCTGGGTTTTTCTCCAAAGTCTGATCACTTGGCTCAGGTTGATTATCAAGAGTTTGTTTTCGAACTCCATGGAATTTCTTGGTTCCTCCTCCATTGGGAGTCTCGAGAAGTCTATGTTGCTTGTTTCTGTTGATGGGTTCGAGTTTTTCTAGTGGAGAAACTGAAACTGAAACTCCTGAAATGTTGGGTGCTGAAGTTTTTGTGGAGCACAAAATGTTGAAGCAACTGGTGTCTAGCTGGAGTTTTGCAAACATTGCTATTTTTGCTCAGACAAAAATGGTATTTTGTGAAAATTGAAGTGAAGTAAGAACTGAGAATTATAGTGGTAACATGTTTTTCTGGGTAACGGGTTTTGATGCTAAAGAGTTTTTCAGTTTAAGGTTTTGGTGTTGGAAGATATCCAAATTGGTGCAGCATATGCATATCTTTGGTAAGTACTTACTTACTTATGAACCATCTGCATATCTTTGGTAAGTACTTACTTACTTATGAACCATCTACACGGTGGACTTTGGACAGACAGAACTCAGAACTTTTTCTGTCAGTACATTTTTTTTTGTGTGTCTTTTCCCCTTTCTATCCTCTAAGAAAAAATGCCCTTTAACTTACAGCCAAGTGATAGAAAATTTCAGAACTCAGACATCTTCCAGACCCAAGATTTCTATCCAGATTTCAAGTTACCATGTTGCTTGAACTTAAAAAAGTTCCTCGTATTAATGGATATGTGCCCTTTAACTCTTAATGGGGTAAAATTTTAATTAAAATTAATATCAAAAGCTTTATTAGCAATAATTTTAAGTAAAGAAATTGTAAGAATTCATTTTTAACAAGTGCCCTATCAGGCTACTGAATTACTAATGCATCCAACACCCTTTTTTCCAGAGGTGCTTAGGTAAAAGATTCTATTAAACTTCATATATTCAAAGCATAAGAATGTCTTTAGCATTCAATGCAAAACGATTCTTTCTAGTGCCTTATTTAGTAGTTTGTGACCGTCCGGTCAAAGTGAGCTTCTCTAGTGGATATGGTAGATTTCAGTCGGCCCTGCTTCACACCGGCTGAGGTCATGGCAAGTATTCTATTCTTCTTAAAGAAAACAATAACAAACAGAATATAAAGCCTTAGAAGGAATCCACAAATAGAAGTGAACATGATTATATTATAAGGAAATTCCACAGGTGTTTCTGTATGCAGAAAATGAGGGTACACCTAAAAACAAGAATCATTACATTATTGAATGTCTTGTACGGACGAGCCATCTTAAATACGATTGCGATGATTAATTTCTTGATTACCAAAGGGCATGATCCCCAAGTAACTATTGGCTAAAGATCAAGGACTTAAGATTCAGACCATACAACAGCTGTGACACAACACAAAAACTTGTTCATTGGCAATACCTCTTGAACCACATACCAATATTAAGAAAGCTTTCGAAGTCAGATTGTGGTCTGCAGAGAAAGAGTATGTATCAGACTTCAACAGTATGATATCGCCTTTAGGTTTTCCTTGTGATTAAGTTTAGCAAAATCGTAAGTTTCTTCAGGGCATGTGATTACCTCTCAATTGCATGAATGTCATTGGGAAACATGATAACTTTGGTCTCAACTCCTCTCTCTTTTAATGCCCGTGAATACTGCAAGTTTCATTCGTCAATATCATATGTGGGCACATCACACCAACTTTTAAATCAGAAAAAGAATGTGTGCATGCGGATGAGAGAATCATATTCCAGAAAACTTCAACTTTATCCCCCTTTACTATTATGTGTAATAACTGATAACTCAAGCTCCTACAGAAGTCTGGATATCCAGTATCCACATTAAAAATAAAATTAAATATTCATCATAGTTCATGCTAAAGAAAGGAATGGTAATCTTACTTGCAATCCGTTGGAAACTGGGACACGAAGATCCTGAGCACCTAAAAGAAAGAGGGTTGGAGCTTTAACCTGCCAAGACAAGAAAAAAATGACTTTATACCATCACATTATGGTGCTTACTTGAAGCAGTTAGTTCAAATTATACCTTTTTGAAGAGAAATCAATGCAAATGCTAGGATACCATGCATATGCTACTACAGCCTAAATAACCCTCACTCCTTCATGTTCCTACCAATATACACAACGAATTTGTTGATTCCGTAAACATATATAATATCTAATTTTGCATCAAAGGATGCTAAGCTTGAACCAGTGGCAAAGCATGCCATGCTAATTAGTTTGATAGGCACGACTGCCACAGGCATCATAGAAGAAAACTAGTCTTTATTTAAGTACCTTTGAGATATGTGATATAGGCGACTTGTTGTAAAGGTGAGTCAGGTGCTCAGCTGAAGGTGCTTCAGCGTAGATACTTTTTCCATTGCTTCCATAGGATTCAACATAACACCAATCAGGGATATCTGTTATACCAACCATTGATGAAAGATTACAAACTGGATTCCTCACAGCAGCCGCAACAAACTTATCTGGTGCCTGTAGAAAGTGAGTAATTGGTCCAATTCTTAAGCCACTTCCCAATTGTGGAGACATATATGTAATAGCAAAAACATAAAGGTTCCCCGCTAAAGGACATTTGTTGATCACTAGAACTCGTTTACGTTACTTTAAGAGAGAGCTCTACCTGGCCAATCAAGTGAGTGGTCAGAAAGCCACCATGAGAACCACCAAGAACAGTTATTTTAGATGGGTTGGCAAGTCCTTTCTCAATGACATAATCTATGGCTGTGAGCACATCATTGACATCCTGCACATGAGTCAAGGAGTGAGGGTTCAAAATTCACATGACAATGCTTTAATTACTCTCAACCAAGATAAGTTAATGGCCTGAACATGTAATAAAACTGATCAAGAATAAGCACCTGAGACCCAATTTTCCCAGGAAGTGATTGCAATGCTTCCTCACCAAATCCCAGTGAACCTCTGAAATAAATTAGCATGTTAGATGAAAATAAAGGTTATGCCAGCCATTTGATGTTGATAAAATCGTAAAAGCTGATTTTTAAATTTCTTAAGCATGTGAAAGCAGAGATCACAGAGGATCTGCACAGATATTTTAGTGTCAGCAATTTCATGATGTGCTGTACTAAAAGAAATCAGCACAGCACTCTCACCTTAATAAAGTACCAAATATGATATCAAAGCATATTATGAAGGAAAATTTAAGCAAGCATAGTGAAAATTAAATGGCAAGAAAAGAAGAGAGTTATCTTTAATCAAATACTCAAAGATAAAAACAAATGGATTCTGATCTCAGTTAAAATTTTTCTGAAGAAGTTATGATATATTTTCACTCACCTATAATTTACAATTAATAAGCTGTAACCAATAGAAGAGAGAAATGCCGATGACTTTGAGAAGCTTGACAAGGAGACAGAATGTGGGCCCCCATGAAGCATCACTATTAGTGGATCAGTTCCATCATTTTTCTTGGAAGATACAAATATTGCCTCAAAAGGTTTAGCAGCTCCTGAATCAATTGGACAAATAACATCATCAAAATCTTTTCTTTTTGCCACATTTGAATTTGGAAGTACTATGATTAAGGTTTCCAGAAATGAAGAAAGAGATAAACAGTATTCTTTTATCTGAAAAGAGATCAATCTCCACAGTTGCATTAGATCCAATACTAATCAGAGGGCAACGAAATACCATAGCAAAGAAAACATTTAGTTTAGCCTAGGAATCAATCACAAATATATGATGTCTTATCTTGTGCACTTTTCTTACAAAACATCCTACTCTGTATTGTAATACAAGTGCATTAATCAACTAAAATCAGAGTGTAAATGTTGCAAACATAAAATCATGCTTTTGTCTTTTCCTTTATGGATTTCAATGTGATTGAGGGAGGTTTTGGGAGCAGCTTTCAAGTTTTCATTTAAGTTTTTCCAGTAGTTGCCATCATCAGCACAAGCATCTTTTCGACCGTCACTAGGATAAACTATTTTTTTTAAAAAAATAGTTTAAACAAAGGAACACTTTTACTCTTAGCTGTACTTATTGGAGCATGTTGAGATATATAAAAATCAATGGCATTGAACCAAACAAGTTTACGCTACCTTTTGTTAAGCAATCAGAAACATCCTTAACTGGTATTTGCAGAATGCTAAACTGATGAGATGAAAGCAGAGACATGACCTGTAGCATCATATGTAAACATTTAAATAACAACTCCGGAAGAAATGCAGATCAGATGAACAAAAGCAAGCAAAATAAACCTTCTCAGAACATCTGAAAATGGGGCTCGACACATTTAACCAATGCCATCCGGTGCTATTGTTTGCTTTGTCAACAAGACAGCCGTACTTGATTTGAGGAACATCTATAGGACTGCTACACACTTTGAGATGACAAAAAAAACAACTACAAAGTTTATTTCTCTTTTTCTTTAAAAAAAAGGAGGGAGGGATCATTGGTTAAGAAAAAAAAAAAAACATTTTACCAGCAATTACATTGTCCCCATCTAGTGTAAGAACATTCCACGAGAAATCTGAGTCAGCAGGGCTGATACGTAATACTTTGCCACTGTAATATGATAATAACATCATCAGGTAATGAAGCAAGAATATAAAATTCTATGCACATGATAAAAGACATTTCACCAATAGTCACCTTATCACATTTACAGAAAGTATCACTTGACAGCTGTGCCAGTAGGAAGATAAAATCATAGTGCATCCATCAGAAAGCCATGGCTTACTAAGAAAACTTGAACAGTAAAGCCCTGGTAAGTGACCATCCTCAGCACAGTTCACAATTGGAATCTGCTAAGATTTGATAGAATGAGAACAGAATAAACAGTCATACGTGATTTTAAGATAGTAGAGAATAAATATAACATATGATTGCAGCATGTAAGTATTTCCATTGATCAAAAAAATCATCGTAATGACCCAGTTTAGTTTTGTTATATTCTAAAACAGTAGAATATGGCAAAACCAAGTCCAGCCAAAGAGAAAACAAAGAGGAAAGAAAGAGCACCCACTGAAGAGCATGAGGCTGGGTATTGGGGGTTTTGGGTGCGTTGTTGTTTTAGTTTTTTTTTACTTTTTACCCTTTTCTTAAAATGAAAAATTTTCAATTAGTGCTGCTTATCACATTCAACTTAAGCAGAGAACAAATGGAGAGCTTACCACATCAATGATTTTTGTAGATGAGCATAGCTTGCCACCAGTTGGCCAATCAATTCGTTGAAGAGAATCAGTTGCAGAGTGTGCCCCAGAATCCACTGAGGCTTTTGCAGACAGAAACATGAGGAACTTTCCATCTGGGCTGAGGGAAAAGAAACATAATTCAAATCAGCAAGGTCCAAAAAGGTAGCTTGTATGTAAAAAAAGGACTTTTAACAATTTATGCAGCTGCAGACACAAAGGTTCTAGTTAATTAATCAGTATTAAATGGATATAACGCAAACATTGACATTTCGGTAGTTGATGGAAGAATTTCATGGCAAATTAGGCAATTTTGGACAGTCATTCAAGGACTTCCAATCAACAATTTAAACAGTATTCTCTGCAGAGAAGCAACAGATAAAAACATTAAACCAAGAACTGAGTATTCCGCATATAACAGAGTCTTATTTGCACCACAGCAAGAAAAGATGGAACCCAGAAGAGAAAGAGATGGACAGAGTACTCTTCATTCCTAAATTGACCAGTAAAACAAGGGAACAAAAATTATGTACTGATCCACAGCTATCCAAGCAATTAGGAGAAGATAAATTAAAAGTTTAATGGCAATGAAGAATTTAACAAACTCATGTTTTACAAAAAAAGTTGATTTGAACTTAATCAATGCAACATAGATATGACATAGCTGGATGAACGAAAACAGAGTAAGGAAAGGAAGTTTTCCAAGTATGCTAAAGCGTAGAGAAAACATAGATACAACAACAACAAAATAAATCTTTCCCCACTACACAGTGTCAGCTAAGCATAGACATAAATGTTTTATGAAAATTATTCCATGACTTTAAACAAGCACTCTGCTCATGCTATAATGTACAAAATTTAAAAAGATGCTAAATTCAGAATGACGAATAAGAAAGATCATACACCTCAGGCACAAATTGAACAGCATACCTGAATTGTGGAAAGAATGCACTACTTATGCTTTGTGTTAAGTTGACTACTGTCGATTCTTCCGTTGATCTGTCCCCAGAAAATTATACATCATGATTAAAGGTAGCACAGTCAAGTTCCAATGTGAAAATATATGAATGAAGAAAACTTTGAGAAACCAGAAGCCTTTTAATGAAGCAAGTAACTTACTTGAGATCAAACTCAGCAGCCTCTGATTTATAAAGTGGAGCCTTCACCGCATATAATGCACAGGTTCTGTTATAGCAGTATTTTATACCAAGCTTTCTCAGATCAGCTGACCACCCCACAAAAACCAAATATTGTTCTGTGCCTTCCACTTGTGGAGCCCAAACCACCTGGCCTACACTCAAAGACTTTGCAATTCCTTTAACAGCTTCTACCTTGCCACTGTGATATGCACGAAAGTTCAGTTAGGCTCCTGCCACTGCACAAGAACTCTCTAATATGCTATATCATTTATTAAATTGAAAATGATATGTGAAAACCTGTTAACATTGATCACAAATAATGCAGGCTGCCTTTTTCCTGCATAGCATTCCCCCCATTCCTCCTCCCAATCTCCTTGAGCTTTCCAGCTACTGCATTCCTTATCTTTTATAGCACCTTTCCTGTAACCCTGATCGTCAAAAGAAGGCTTGGAGGGAGATGGCTCCTCAGCAACATAAGCAATAAGAGATTCATCAGAGTTCCAGGAGATTCCCTCAAACCTAAACCATCCAGAAAAGTTCCAACTTTTCTAAGTTTGCAGGGATGATAGCTACCAGTACAATTACAGATAACAATGCTGCTGCGGTTGCAAACCCTACTACAACCATCAGTGATGCTCTTACAATTATTGAATAACAGTTTTAGAGTTTCTACTGCAATTTACATACATGAAGGTGAAAATTCAACCAAGTTACATAAGTATCATTTACTTCTGGATGAATGACAAGGTTAACATGATAGCACCAAATCTTATCATCAGAGAAAAGATGATCGAAAGATTCATTAAGTCATTTACCATCCGTCAGCATAGACTGAGCCATGAACAGACTGGGAAATCATGAACTCCTTCTCCAACTGAGATGAACTCCATATTTCAAATTGCGAGGGAGATTCATTTTCAGGATTTCGAATTACAAGAAGCTTTGAACCTGATGGTGAGGGAGCAAATAAAGACACTCCTGTCATCTCTACGGGAAATGGGGCCCATTGGAAGTTTACATTATTAATACTTTCTTTTGAAATACTACTGGACAGCATAAATTTTCGTTTCTTGTTTGCCAAAAGATTTGGTTGGCTAATTGAAAACATTGCCTGGGAGCCTATTCCTGCAGCAACAGTTTCACAAATAGCATAGGATCAGTAATAGCTCTTTGCTTTTCAAATATAAAGAAGGGTAGTAAGAAAGAGAAAGATAAAGAAACTTTAGCTATCCTACCACTGTCAGACTTAAAAATCCATGCCTTGTCAATGCTGGAGATACTAGTAAATTCTTGAAGTAATTTGGATTGGGAAGCATATTCTTCTTCAGTAGCTTCATCTAGCCCAACTGGCAATTCCTTCACCGAACATGCTTTAGAAGAATCCATGGCCAAAACAGCTGACAGTTTTTTGCTACATGTTGGATGGAAAAGAAAATCAATAAGGAAAGAATTAACAGCAAACTAGGCAGAAACATTGAGAATAAGACTGTGCTTCACATATTATAGCAAAAAAATTGTCAATTGATACAATCTATCTACCAAAAAAATCCCATTACCTCATCATCAGATAATAAGTGGCACTCATATAACATCAAAGAAGCACCCGCTATACTCTACTCTACCATCTTATCCAAAAAGAAACAATAAGATGTATTGATAAATTTGAAATTTTATCATATTAGGCCTCTGTTTCAGAAAGCACAGCATATGAACATTGCAAACCAACAAAATTACTACGTTAAAACAGATAATTTAAGAATGGCATTATAGATGCAAAGGAGAAAAGTGAGAAAAAGATGCAATGGGGAATGCTTTGAAAGAATATGGGAGAAGAATCATGGATGTGAAACACTGGTATCCACTGATATGATTTACATTCCAACTTTGAGTAATCTTAAATTCAATAGAGGCTGGTAATTGAAACCAACAGTAGATAAGCCGCCGTACTTTGACGTTGCATATTTTCCTTTTCCATTATCGTTTCTGCTAAGATATTGCCTCAAATACTTATCTAGTTGGCTCCAACCTAAAATCACAAGCAACTCTCAAGTGCTAAGGTAGTGTTTGGATAGAGATTCTAGGTTCATCCAAAACAACAGTCTCAGAAACAGGCATAGATTAGCAGACCTGAAATGATTCAATTCAATTCAAAAGGAACAAAGAAAATTCCTGGCACTCTGCATAGACTAAGTTGCATTCTTTGCGATCATTCCTTGCAGTAAGTTTGAATTACACTTCTTCGCAACTGCACAGGTCTTGCAGACCCGAAACAATAGAGCTTTTAAGCAAAACCGAATTCCCAAAATCAATCTTTCCGAGATATTTCCACTGATTACCCCATCTAAAGGTGCTACAACCATTCAATTAATCAAGATATGATTAGAAGAAGAAACTGATCAGCAACTTTTTAGAATCGAACTGCAATGACAAAAACTAAAATTTATACTTAATAGATCACCCCAACTAATATGAAACAATCAACAAAGAGACTGAACAAAAGATACCCATCAAACAGTTTACCAGCAAAACAGAAAAAAATAGTTCTTCTCACTGAGGCGCAGGACGAAAATGTAGAGAAAGCAGAGAAACGAAGAGAGGGGGTGAGCTTACGTGTAGTGAGAAATGGGAGTTAAGTGAAAGAGTGAGGGACGACGAAGTTGAATAGACAAAAATGGAGGAGACAATCGAGGAGCAGTTGCCAAGGTCACGGACCAATTAGAGATGGTGCTGACACTGTGAAAGGATGCTAACGCCAAAGTCCTATTCATTTCAAGATTCCCACTTTGACATTTTTAATGTCTTCTACAAATACACTGATTTTTTTTTCCTTTTTCTTTTAGAGAAGGAGTAGATGCCCCTGCCAAATATCCAATTCAATGGACAACCATGTAATAGTACCGCTGTATTACGATTGGAACAATATGATTAAGGTAAGTTTGTTTATTACTATAAATAAATAATTATGATAATCGGCCAAACTTTGTGTGGATACGTATGTCTTTGTCGTTTTGCCATTGGAATATCATATTGCCCAGGGACAGGTATGGGCCCTTAACCATACATACTAGGCCTCTTCACTCCAGCCTGACGGGGTGGGACGGGCATGGCCTGTCTCGTGCTAATTCGTGTGACGGGGCCAGCCGGAGTACCTCCGCTCAGCTTAGGCCTAAATACGACCCAAGAAAGTGGATAACGAGCCGGGCGTTCTCCATCGTTTATTTAACGCCAATTTAACGAACCCAAACTTACTTGCTGCATGACAGGGAAAATCTGAAAACCCAACCAAATTGCACCAAGTAATCCCAACCAAGATCCCACGTAAAACGTGGCTCAATGTAATTGGTCATTCATGTAACGCACACACCAAGCAGTCGTTTAGAAAGTTCAATCCGTTAAAGCGAAAGAAGGCGGGCCTTGCATGCTGGAGCTGAAATCCTAAGGAAGAGGATAAAAATAGAGAAAGAAAAATGTCTGTTCATGCACCACTCTCGGTTGTCTCAGTGAATTCAGTGCCTAAAATCAGATCTAAGAAGATTGAAACTAGAGTTAAGGTTTTCAACCAAAGAGAGGTTTCTTCTGTTCATCTCAAGCTGGTTAGAAACCATGGTGGTAGAAGCCGGTTAACAATATTGAATGCTGCAGGGTTGTCTGAGATTGAACCTGATCTCAATGAAGACCCTATTGACAGATGGGCCACCAACAGTGTCAGCCCTGTAAGTTCAATTCGTCTCTACTTCTAAAGTGGGATTCTGGATAGTATGAACCTGAGACTTTCAAGAATTTGATTAGATTGTCTTTGTTCATTAGATTTGAACTTGGACCTGTCAGGAGCATTTTTAGCATACGTGTACATGTTTTGGTTGATTCCAATGCTTGTGTTTGCTGATTGTAGGAAGATTTTAAGTATGGGGAATATGATGAGCACCACACATACTTTGAAGGAGATGAGAAAGGTACTTAGATATGTTTTCTTTTTTCTTTCCTTTCATAATATCATCATTCAGATGTGAAGTTTAGTATCTTAAAGAATGAAATTTGATGTTGTTCTTTAACCAATGGGGGTGTAGTTTTGTTGCTATCAATCAAGTTCCTACTTCTAATTGCAGCTTTATTTCAGGAACATTTTGGGGAGCAATTGCAGATGACATTGCCGCTGTAGAACCTCCTACAGGGTTCCAAGGTATCAATTACAAATCTCTAATCCTTGATAACTAACTTGGTAACATAGATTCTTCGTGTCATAGTAAAAAAAGACTAAATTACTGGAGTTGAAGGCCTATATTATTCCTTTTCTTGGACAATTTGTAACTGATTATCTTCAACGATTATGCAGGGCTTATTTCATGGCTCTTCCTTCCTGCAATTGCTGCTGGAATGTTTTTCAATGTTCCTGTAATTCCAAATCTGCCTATAGATTTTCGCTTTTATTTAGAAAAAAATAAAAAATCAGTTGACAGAGCTAAGATTTAGAAGAAAGCAAACTGACCGTAGTCTGTTCATAATGATTGACATGTTCTTCTTTGATGAATTTTAGGGGGAGTACTTGTACATTGGAGCTGCTGTCTTTACGGCTATATTTTGTATAATTGAGATGGATAAACCCGATCAGCCTCATCACTTTGAGCCTCAGATATATAACATGGAGAGGGGAGCTCGTGATAAGCTAATCAATGACTACAATACTATGAGCATATGGGATTTTAATGAGAAATATGGAGATCTCTGGGATTTCACTATCAAGAAGGATGATATAACAAAGAGAACTTCTCCTGAGCAAAGAGAATTGTAATTATTAGCTATTGCTATGTGAGCATGGAAGGTATAGTTTTCTTTTTCGCCATTTTTTTCCTTCTCTTTACTTGTTCTTCACAAGTGCAAATTCTCTGTTTTGTAAAGCTTGTGCCCTTATGCAGTGAGAGCAAAATGTTATCCCAAGTCCCCAACTCCAAACTGAAAGCTTCAATATATATAGTTTAATTTTGGTTCTTCACTAAAATTGACTGCTCAAATTCTGTTTGATAGCAATCTTAGTCTTAAGAGCTAGACTGCCACTGTCCATCATAGAGCTGAGAGTGGTGGAAGTGACTTTTGTTATACTTGCTTAAGAAGGTTAGTAAAATGCCACAGATCAGGATCCATCATTTGTTTTTGAAGTGATAAAGTTCAGAGAATGAAATCAGACGAAACTTTCATGCAAATTCTAGCAACTCGTAACTTTACATGGTAGCATTCAGAATAGTTCTCCAATTCTTTCATTTGCCATGCTCATTCTTGCCTAAATTTCTGCTTTCTTATCCACTGACAAACTTTCTTCATCATCTTCTGCCAGTAATGTTTTATGAAATAGGACCTTGAATGCAGCAGTACTTGAGTTTGTTTTGTAATGTCTAGGTCTCCCTCTTCTTTGAAAGATTTTCTCTAATTCTGGTCCTATTTTGATATGAGGACTTTTATGCCCCATTGCAGACAAAATTTATGTAAGCAGTCACTATTAGTCTTGATTTTGTAAGATGTCACCACCTTTCTTGTAGAACACTGGCATCTCCTGTAGAGACTACTCGAAGCAAGAAGCTGTCAATGCCAAAAATCCAACTCAACTTGGATATGAAAACTTTTCTTGCGTTTCAAATATAGAATTTGAATTTTCAAAAGCACCATCTTTTTCAAGTCTTCCAAAGCTTTATCACAAATTGGATCTTAGGTTATGCGTTCAGGAGTAGTAGTTCATTAGTCATTACCAAAACTTCACCATGACTAAATTAACCATGAACATAGTATTGTCAGCGTCAATGTATTAGTTCTCTGATGTGAGGTAATTAATTGAGATATTTGTTTGATGACTGATTCTCTCCCGACGGCAAGTACTTTATTGGCTACTATTTTTCAGCATTCAGCTCAGAAGTCACGGCCACTCAAAAAAATTATTAATCAGTTGAATAACTTTCAGTTGAAACTACTACAACCAAACACTTGACTTGGAGATGCCTAAAAATTTCTAGTCTTTCCATTTACCAGATTCGTTTGCTTTCAGATTTGGCAGATTTCACTTTACAGTGAAAAGGGTTAGCATCAAGCCAGCTTGTGCAAAGATTGTTGCTTGCTTCAAATGCTGTAGAATCATCAAGAGTGAACAACTCAAACCTTATCTCATCTTGAATGATCAAACTCAGCATACTAGGTTTTCCATGGCGCAGTCAAAATTTATGACCCAAGCAATTATATTTCTGACGAAAGCAGAGAAATATACATATAAATATCCCTCGTGCTGGCATCTGATTGCCGTATCAATTCTTCAATTCTTGCAGGTGGGAACTCATCCACCATGTTGTAGGACCCAAACCCCTTAGAAAGTAATATTTTATTTTCAGGGGCAGCTTGATTGTCAACAAAAGACTACAAGCGTTCCTAGTTTCACTTTCCCTAGTTTCCATACTTGAGGCTATTTGCAGATCATTTACAAACCAACAAGCTGAAGCTCGAAGCCGAACCAAGAAACAGAGCAAAAATGAGAACCAAACCCCACCTCGTCTCTTTCTCTTGTCTGCTTCTATTCTTTCTCTTCCACCGTTTGGTCCGTTCCCAACTCCCACCAAACATCACAGGCTACAATTGCACAGCCAACCAGACCACTTATCCATGCCAAACCTATGCTTTCTACCGAGCCACTGCTCCTGACTTCCTTGACCTGGCTTCCATTGGGGACCTTTTCCATGTCAGTCGTCTCATGATATCAGAACCCAGCAATATTTCCTCCCCATCCTCTCCTCTCATCGCTGATCAGTCCCTCTTTGTCCCCATAACATGTTCGTGCAACCCCACAAACGCAACTTTTGGTAGTCTTTCAGCTGCCAACCTCACTTACACAATCAAAGCTGGTGATACTTACTATATCGTGTCAACCACTAATTTTCAAAATCTCACCACTTACCAATCTGTTGAAGTTTTCAATCCTACTTTCGTCCCTACCCAACTTGACATAGGTGACAAAATTGTCTTTCCAATCTTTTGCAAATGCCCTAATGAAACACAGGTGCAAAATGGAGTGAATTACCTTGTTTCTTATGTGTTTCAGCCTTCTGACAACGTATCATCAGTTGCTTCAAGGTTTGGAGTTCAAACTCAGGCTATAACCAATTTAAATGGCAATAACATTCAGCCCTCGGACACCATATTCATTCCGGTCAATCAACTACCTGTATTATCTCAGCCTGAGGTAGCTCCTGCAGCCTCCCCCGGAAAGACTGAGAGGAAAGGGGTCATTGTAGGATTGGCAATTGGGTTAGGAATTTGCGGAGTGTTGTTGGTTTTGTTCTTTGTGGTGTTGCTTCATAGAGAGGTTTTGTCCAAGAGAAGGGATATGGAAGATGCGGAGAGGCAGAAGCTAAAGTTTAATCGGCCTGGGATGGGGATGAAGGGAATGGAAGTAAATTTGATGGCAGATGTATCAGATTGCTTGGATAAGTACAGGGTGTTCAAAATTGAAGAACTTAGAGAAGCCACTGATTACTTTAGTGAGAGTTGCTTGATTCAAGGATCTGTGTACAAAGGGTCCATTCATGGAGATATCTATGCCATAAAGAAGATGAAGTGGAATGCCTGTGAGGAGCTTAAGATCTTACAGAAGGTATCATTTCCTTGTCTTTTGCAAAATTTTCTAGTTTCTCCAGTGATATTTCAGCTTTTCTAGGTTTATTTTCTGGTGTTACATATTTTTGTTGAGGACTAATCTGTGAAGATTTTCCAAGGAGTCATGTGAAAACAATTCTAATAATATGGGAAATAAGTAGAGATAATGAGTTCTTTGATGGAAGGATTGAAAGCATTCTTAGCAGATAAGGACATCACTAGAAGGACCACATTAACAAATGCTGATAGCAATTGTCTAATTTTCTATTACCAATAAAATAAAGGTTAGGTTTAAGTGACCTGTCTATTCATTAGGTTAATTAAGAATTTAAATTGTTTTTAATACTCCCTGGTAAGGAGTTTAAACTTTTTGTATTTGGTTTGGCAATTGGGAGTTGGGAGGCTCTTAAGTGCTTGACTCGAAACATTGAAACGTCAGGCTCACAGGTGAACTCACCCTGGGGGCCCTGCCCCATATATTTAGGTTTGGACAGTATTGTAATCAGCTAAACTAAGAAATGTTCAGAATAAAAACTGAAAAAAAAAAAACCCTTTGATGCCCTGTTGAAATCAAATGAAATCAGTGTCTGATGCCTGATGGTAATAGGATGAAAGAAGCCTAAAAATTATAAAATCATAAACCATGGGAAGGATGACCATCCTATTTATATTCTATAGCTATTACAGTATATTTTAAATTTCCACCTATGTCCTGCCTGCTTTTTGCTTTGATAATTGGTTTCTGGCTGGTATCATTACCCTTGTTCTTTGGTGTTTAGATGATTGCATTTTCTTAATGAAATAAAGTCATAGTAGTAGGTAACATAAACCTGAGGAAGGAAGCACATTTGGTATCATTGCCATGAAGTAGATCCTAAAATTTTGAAATACCAAAGCACTTTGACTTGAAAGAATAATAATTGTTTTTGGATCACACTGATCATTGAATTTAAAGCTTTTCTTTCTTCAAAAAACATTATGTGAGTGGCAAAAATAACTAAAGCATGATTCTGGCTCTGTCATCTGAAGGTAAACCATGGAAATCTGGTGAAGTTGGAGGGCTTCTGCATAGACCCTGAAGATACAAATTGCTATCTGGTATACGAGTTCATTGAAAATGGCTCTCTTTACTCTTGGCTTCATGAAAGCGAGAATGAAAAACTAAACTGGAAAACAAGGTTAAGGATAGCCGTTGATGTTGCAAATGGTCTGCAATATATCCATGAGCATACAAGGCCACGAGTTGTACATAAAGACATCAAAAGCAGCAACATTCTATTGGACTCCAACATGAGGGCCAAAATCGCGAATTTTGGACTAGCAAAATCAGGCTGCAATGCTATAACAATGCACATTGTTGGCACTCAAGGCTACATTGCACCTGAGTATCTAGCAGATGGGGTGGTCTCAACAAAGATGGATGTTTTCTCCTTTGGGGTGGTTTTGCTTGAGCTTATATCTGGCAGGGAGGCCATTGATCAAGAAGGGAAGCTTCTGCAGGCAAGTGTTAATGGAATTTTGGATGGGAATGAGGAGAGGAAGGTGAAAAAAGTGAGGGAATGGATGGATGGACGTCTACTGGAGGAGTCTTGCTCAATGGAGAGTGTGATAAGTGTAACGGCTGTTGCCATTGCTTGTTTGAATAAAGACCCTTCAAGGAGGCCTAGCATGGTGGATATTGTTTATGCATTGTCTAAGAGTGATGATTTATTTTTTGATGTATCAGAAGATGGATTATCAGCTCCTCCGGTGGTTGCAAGATAAAATTGCTCAAGGTTGAGTTAAGGACCTCTTCTGTTGTAATATACTGTTATACTAAACCATTTTAGAGTAGTAACACTTTGCATCAAACTAGCAGTAGCTGTCCGGCATGTCTGAAACTTGACTCTCTCCAATTAGTATGCCTGTAAGGTTGTAGACTTGTAGTAGATGTAGTTGTACCTTTATAAACTTTTGAAGAGCATGAGTTATATCACAATTTATAAGGTAAATAAAGGACCGCAAATTTTTATTTTGCTTGAGGGAATTTAGGAGGAAGACAAGGGGTGTGGAGCACATAAACTTGAGAAAATCAAGTCATTTTCGTTTTTGTTAATAAATGCAAAGCAATATTTCACTGCATAAAACCATAGAGCGTCTATCTACATGTTCTGAATAATAAGTCTTACGTCTGGAAATTTAGCATTACAGAAGCTTCCTGAAATGCTGAAAACGAAGTTAAACAGTGCAGCTAGTTTTAGAGCTTTCAATTTAGAGGCAGAACTATCGAGGACTGGATTTTTAATCATTGACCTGAACTCAGAAACCACTGTTGTGGCCTAAATAGCAAGTTGAGAACCACGGCCAATTTCTCAACCTTGGGTCAGAATGACTTATCCATCTCCTATATAATAAACAAAATTATAATTGCTAGCATCCTTCTTATTGGGTTTAATGGTTATGGGCCATTGAAGATTTTGATAAAGCTACAACTGCTTCTAATGCGAAACCAAAAGTGGTTACAAGTAACAATCATCGGATCAACCCAAGTACATCCTGATCAAAACAAAGTACCAAAACAGTCAAGATGGCAACATCATCTTAAACGTCCTTTTTGTATTGCTAGCAACGTTTGCCTGACAATCATCTAATCTAAGTATGGTAGCGTTGCAATAATTGACTAAGGGGGCCATACCCACCACACCACCTACAATTGTTCATTAGCCTCCAAATTCTGTTGATGTATATACAAACAAGGCCATATTAAATACTTCATGACTGGACAACAAAGCCCATTCCTTCAAGAAATGTTTTAGCCACTGGTATGATTGTTGCAGAGAAAGCTAGAGGTATTGTAACTGCAAAACCCAGCTCTGATGCTGTAGTGAAGAAACCAGAATATAGCTAATGTCAGTCCATCTCCTGCTTGTGTCACTGGAGTTTTTTAAGTGTCTACTGTTTTATGTTTTCCAGAATTTGAAGGGAATCATACAGCAGTGTCTTCTTCATCTATTTCATTAGAAATGCCTACTTTCTCATGTGGCATGATCATATGGAATGAAAATTTCTAATAGTAATTTGAACCAGTACAATCATTGAAAAGTGAGTGGAAATGGTAGATAAAATGATTTGTGCTGCAAATATTTTATGTTATCTGAATATATCATGAACAAATATCAAAGAGGCCTTATCCTTGCCCATCTTTCTCAGCTCTCACCTAGGGTAAAGGAGCATGACAAGTCACATCTCTGCCCCACTGCTAAGCCATCAAATAATCCAAAGCTCATATATATTTTCATGACTTCAATAGTTGAAGCTAACCCTGGAGAGCAACTGCTTCGTGGTGCAAAATGAAGGTGAAAGACATCCCATTGATGGTTCGGCCAGTGGTCCTATTGCAAGCAGAAAAGTTTCAGCACTATGAAAAAACACAACACAGAGCAAAAGGTTAGATAAAAGCAAAGACCACACGCAGCCAGAGACAGAGAGTGGTGTCTAGGTGGGTTTTTGGCTTTGGCATTTGGGGCTATTTCCTTTATTCATCAGGGATCCAGAATAGGTCATTACAAAGTGCCATTGAGCAGGGGCATATGCTCATTGGCTTTGTAGAATTGCATACTCTGTATGAGGATATCAACAGTTTGGACAGGTAACATGCACAGTCACGTGAACATGTTTATTTGATCAATTAAAACTGTACTTTCATTGGAAGACCTCATCGATTTCATGAAAAACCAGCAGGCATAAACAGTAAAATATCCATACATGAACATTGTTGTCCTATCAACCTAACTTGTAAATTAATTTTAACTTTTGCTATAAGTCAAGATTGAGATTAATTTAAAACAAAAAAAAAAGGAAAGGAGAGAAAGAAGACAATTGACAAGTCGGAAATTTTATTTTAAAACAATAAATAAAAACATGTGATTAATTCATAATAATTAAACTCGGTCTAAAATATATAGCACAAATATCCGAGTTTACACTGAGAAATTTTCTTTAATTAAAAAAAAAAAGACAGAATGCAAGTGGGCCAGAAACTGCCTTGGGGCCCAGGGGGGCAGTGAGACAGAGAGGGTGGGCCCAGAATCTCTAGAATATCATTAAAATAACAACTTTAGTTTCGTTAGTTGCAGGATTGACTCGCAGTTGCAGGTGCTCCACTTTTAGGTCCCCTTTTTTTAATAAAAAACAATATTTTAAAGGTGTAATTAATTCTCAATAAATTAATATATAATATAATTTTTAAGCTTTTCTATTTACAAGAAATGCAAAAATGGACTTTTAATGTTAAGATATTATTGAATTCGTACAAAATTTCCCTTTCATTCTCCTATGAAATTTTATTTCATAAATTTCTAGGTGACCATCACGGCATTGAAGCGGATAAGTGTTCAGCGGTCCATATATAGATAATTTATCTAAACTTTTTCTCTATTAGTCGAAACAAATCTTAATATTGTTTTTTTGAAATATATATAAATAAATAAATTTTATATATCTAAATTTATATATATATATATATATATATAATTTTGTTTATCAAGTAACCTTTATTGTTTGAGTCTGTGGCATAATTTATTATTAAATCAATCAAAATACTTATATTCAATAATTTGAAATTTTTTTACTAATGTAAATCAATTTGTATCATAACGTTGCACGGAAAGAGGTATACCATGTTTTCGAGGAAAAAGAGGTTCTGCAATGAAGTTTGTTAAGAAAGAAAGAGAAGGAATAATGAACTTTTGCTTCTTTGTAGTACAGCGGTGAAGTGGGCAAGTGGTCCAGATTGGTGCAATGACTTCCCTCAATTGAAAACGACAGCTAACCTTCGATGTTTAGAGGTTCTCTGTTGGACCATCTGACTCATCACCTGCCATCCTACCCCCTACGGTCCTAACTCTAATCATGTTTTCTTTCCATGGACAAAATCCAAATACATCTCACTCCACTTCTCTTTAGATTCTAATTACTTATTGTTGTCACTTTCTGTCTATTTCTTCCAATCCCAGATCAAGAGTTTCTTCACTTTTTTTTTTTGTTTCTTTTTTCTCCCTCACCAAGAGAGAGAGACAGAAGAAAAGATGATTTCTTGTCAGTTGCAGAGCCCTCAGCCATTGCTTTTGCCTCCAAGAATTTCCAGGCTGACTCAAACTTCTTCAACCAGGTACTTTTTCATGTTCAAGTCTCTATTTTTTCTTTGTTTGAACATTAATTAATTGGACTTATGCATTTGGGTCTTTTATTTTTTTGGAGTTAATGCATTGGTGATCACATGATTTTGGAAGGTTCATTTTTCTCTGAATCTTTATTGTAGATGGACTTAAAAGATTGAAATGAATTGGTCTGTATGGTCATTTACACTTTTAAAGGTTTCGTTTTTGGGGTCCTATATGTGTTTTTGATCTGCCTTTGGACTATGTTTGCCAAGTCAAATCTCCAAAGCATCGGCATTCTATGCACTATCATGGCGATAGTTGTAGCTACAGTTACTCAGCTAGCTGGACAGTGATGGCTGCTGAGCAGTGCGTATTATTCGTCGTATTAAGCCGTGACTGGTTCTCGATCATGCCATTTCTTCTTTTTCCTATTTATATATCACAGGAGAGGGCTTTTTTATTTGGATTTGGAGTTAATCTAACGGAGTGAACCCTGTTCAAACAAGTGTTGGAACAGCATTGGGCTTAAAAGCATCCACTTTTTCGACTGTGGCAAGTTATCAAAGCTGAAGCGACAGCTAAATGAGATAGGTGTTGATGCAAAGTCTCCTTACAATTGGGTTGACATGTTCTGCATGGATGATGATGATGATGCCACTTCTGCTAGTAATGATTTGAGGTCAAATTGTTTGATCAGAAAGAAGATTGCCTTTTTCTTTCTCTTTCTTCCCCTGTCTTTTTGCTTGATCAATCACATAGCCACACGTTTCTGAAGGAAGACTTGTGGTTTGAGAAATAGCATGTGATGTGAAGAATTGCCTTTACTTATTCAATTTTTGTAGATGGATGTAGAAGAGCTCTGCTATTTGAATGCAATAAATATGCATATGAAGGCATGGATTGTTGTTGCAGAACACAAAGCACAAGAGGCGCAAACAATACAATACTTTTCCAGAAATCAATGCTATGCAGCTTTCGGTGGAAGAATTCTTCATCTTACAATGTACATTACTTTATGATACGCAATAGAGGTGAGTCCTAACCATCTGCATTAACAGTTTGCCAAATAGATACCTATGTTCAGTTCCTATCAATTAAGTAATTAATCATTATTTATTGATGTTAACTGTGAAACTGTTACTGTTTCTGGATCACTCTTTGTTACTTCTATCAGATGGGGTTAAATAAGTGAATTTGGATTGTTCCATTAAATGAGTCTTCATAACCGGACTAATCATTGTTGTTGATTTGTAGTTGTGCAAGTTAATTCTGACTTGTTTCTTAAGCATGTTATGCGGGTCAATCTATTTTTGACCCCAATAATGTGAAGGTAAACCAAACTGTAAACTTTTGTGCTCGATTCAACTTATGATATGAACAGTTGTTACCCATGTTGGGATCGCTGAGTAGGAAAGAGGGTTAAGAAAATGAAATATGCTTGCTTGTGTTTTACAGGCTCATAGTTACACTTCAAATTATGCTTTCTAATTTATATTTATGAGGATTGGCCGCACTTTGAGTTTCTTTGAAAGTATGTTAGAACCTCTTCTTCTTCCCTTTTTTTTTCTAAAAAATTTAAAAATGTTTTCTCGTATCTCAAAAGAATTGTGATAGCTTTCCTTCTCCAGGAAAATGGAAGGTTACTTGTCAAAGAACAACAAATAAGTTGCATTATGTTTCAGATAGTTCAAATGTCAAATTCTTTAGGATGGACCTGCAAAATAGTTCTCAGGTGAGGCTTAAATCTTGGATGCTAAAAGAGTTGAAATTGATGTTCTATCTTAATGTTATAAATGGATTATGTTCTATCAATTTCTTATCAGGACTTGGATATATGATATATTTCTTTCCAATCAGTGATATCTTCTTCTATACTGATAGTTTGTTGTTATTCAAGTGATATACGCATCTGCTGGTTGGTTGTTTTTTGTCTTTCATCATTTTCTGGAGAGGAGCAGGAGTGAGCCATTTTGGCATATTCATGCTGCCTAATCTTTTGAAAGCCTGTTATTGACTGTAATATGACCAATATAGTTGCAATACCTCATATCAGTATTGAGATGAGAGAGTATAACAAAAGAGATATTAAATTGTCAGTTAGGAATTACATTATCGGATTCCTTACTGATTTTTATTCCATGTTGCATTTATTTTAATTCTTAGACAAAAGTAGCTGGACTGAGGTCTAGCATAGAAGTCAGTCTCTGTTTAATCTGCCTCCCTATATACGGAAATGAAGTTGATGCTTTGTGGAAGCTTCATACATAAAATGGCACCTTCCAGCAGGTGAGGAAATTTTAGCAGCTTGGTTATGGTGGTACACAGAAAAGAAGAGATCAGAGGAGAATTCGTGAAAGTCATATTTGGTTGGTTGTGGAGATGAAAGTCTCTGGTTGATATTGATTAAGTGATAGGAATGCCGGAAGAAAGAAGGTCGATGAGCTAATAGAGGAGGAGGACTGGTTGAAGGATGAATTTGATGTGGCACTGAAGCAACACAAGTGGGCAGGATGCATCAGAGAAATTTGTTCTCTGGATGGCATATGATAAAAGGAACCAAGGGAGAATAGATGTGAAACAAAAATAGGAATGCTGAAGCAGAATTTAAATTGCTTTAAGATTAAATGAAAGGAATAGGAGCTTTGTCAGTACATGCTACCAATATGAGTCTGCTTTGACTACAAAATTGTCTTCCTCTTTCCATTAAAAACAAAAAAAATAAAATAAAAAGAAAATCTTCTTCCTCTTTCAGTGAAGAAGGGGGAAAAATGATCTTGGAGGGTAAATCAACTTAGTCAAGCCTTAATCTGGTGCAAGCTTCATTGTGCACAATGATCCCTATTGTTTAATATATTAGTGATGGACTTATGGCTCTGGACATGAACCTAATGGAAATTATAACATAGAGTGGAGGACAAGAAGATGAGAATAACCTATCGTTGAGCTGTGGATGTAAATGAGAGGAAACCAAAAGAAGGGAGATATGCTTGCAATGCAAGACTTTCTTTCTTCCTAAGAAAATGATAATGAAGTTTGTTGGCATTGTTTATTACAATATTCTGAACTTCTTAGATAATCGCAATTTTGATGTTTACTAAATTATTTGGTGATGCTCATAATTGCCTTGTTCATTTGGCTGCTGTCAATGTGGTGGAAGCTTGCACTAGTAACTCTTTGCACCTCTAATTTTTCATCTGTGTTAGCACACCTTTCTTTTGCTACAGTATGCTTTGACAGACAATGAGGGGTACACTTTCTGTGCCTGCTATTTCTACATTATCATTATTTTGTCTTGTAGAAACTTGCTGTGTAGTCATTCTTTTTCGTTTCTTGGAACAGGGGATAAGCTATGGCTTATGGTGTCCTTATTTTCTTGATTGTCATCACTGCAGGTGCAGGGTTACCAAGCTAAACTGATCACTGGAACTATGTCATCATTTTTCTTACTGAGACTGATGCAATTAGATTTTGTCAACACATTAATGAAGATGGTCCAAGACTTTTTTCCACATCTACTTCAGACTTTGGGGGCTACAAGTTTGCCTCTTGCCTGCATGTCTAATTCTTTGAATAAACCAACCCCTCTTAACTTGGATGTGTCCTTGCCTTCAATTCAGGATATTAGATGGAACTTTGCACGGTTACTGTATTTATTCAACATTCAACTGGAGAAAAATGTTGCCACGTAAGTGAAACTTACCATTTATATTTTTCTGGTTTGTAGTGGTCAATTACTATGACTTTTGGCTGGCTTAGTAATCATGCACTATCATTGGTCATTTTCTAGTACAATGACAAGGGTCTGACAGTGATTGGTATAAAACTGCTGGTTCTACAATTAACAATGGTCACTTTGTGCAACAATATCAGGCACTTGATCGTGTATAGATGACACCTTCTTAGGACCTGCTTTACCAAGACTGATGAGTGATCCCTTTTAAGAAGCATGAACTTATTTTCTCAGAGCTTTGACAGGGATCCAAATCTTTTGGAGATATAATACTAGTTTGGCCACCATCTGTTAGTGTAAGCTTTTAGGTCTGTTGGCTATAATGGCATCAAAGCCAGGTTGACTTAATGGTTCCCAAAGGTGAAAGCCTGGCAACCCTTGTTATGTTACAATTACTATCTTCACATGGTAAGTGGATTTAGAGCCTGTCTTGGACCACTTCCATGTGCAGAGCCTACTGGGCTGGCAAGTGAGGGGCTTCTTATAGAGTCAGTTTGGCCTTGACCTATCAGTTTAAGCTTTCAGTCTGATATTTGGCTATTAGTACTGACTGAATAGTAATAAATTATGTTAAAAGCCAATAATGATTCTAATTGTGTATGGATGAATGAAGAAAACAATGCCTTTTCAGTGTCACATTATTCTTCGCTCAAATAAGTCTTAATAAAGAAGCATGTGGAAGGTTGACACTTGAAAATCTTCCTCAGAGCTTCACAAGAGATCTTGTATATGAATTCTGTTTTTTGTATTGCTAATGTAGTTTAAGATCTTGGAAGAACCATAAACATGTAAACTATGTACAATCATAACCAACTTGCTTTTGCTGAATAAAATTTGTCACAGGTTAAAAGTTGTTTATGTTCTATATATCCTGTTTAATATATTTAAATTTTATTCCCTTTGTGAGTCTGCATTGAGTTATAGTTCAGGATATATGTCTTCAGAATTGAGTGATTCACTTGTTTCAAACATTTGTAGGTTTCTTGTGGTTCTCCTTGTAGCGTGCTTCTCATTTGTTGTTATTGGTGGTTTACTGTTCTTCAAGTTTAGGTAATGTACAATCAATCTTGATTATTGAATGGTAAATGTACAGTCAATCTTGTTTATATATGATTGTGGCATGTTTATGGTAAATGGGATGTTAGGCTTTGTTAAGTTTTGTTGTGTTTAATTTTTCTGCAATAACTTTTATACTTTGGATTATGTTCCTAAGAAAAATTCGAAAAAAATTACATTTTCCCTTTTGTAGCTTCTCTTTGTTATTCTTTATAATCTGACCAGGATTAAAAAGAAATGAGAAAAGAGAAAAGAAATAAGGTTTCATGCATGTGATACTTTTGCCTTAATGTGGTACTTGAACCAAGAATTTCTTCATCATGTATCATTATTCAGAGCCAAATGATCATTTCTTCTATTCATTTTGTCCTGGATATATCTTGGATTCATCGAAAGTACAAGACAATGTGAAAGGTTGTAGTGTAAGCATATCTTTTTGTCATGGTGAATGTTTGCAACATTAGTTGTTTCTCATTTGTTTATGATTCCCCTTTGGATTGTTTTAGTAATTTTCAGAACCATATTATCTCTCTTTCATACTTCTCTAATCTCTATGCTGTAACTTCGTTAGATAATGACAAATAAATTGTACAGTATTATGTGGAATCAATCATTGTTGATGGATTTACCTATTGTTGGATTTTGCGTTAGACAACGTGCACAACTTGATGAAATCTATATGGCACAAGTCAGATGGTAGTTGGTGGTGATGTAGTACTACTTGTGTTATCTTTAAACTTTTCTTAGAAAAAAAAAATTCTGCTAGGAATTTGTTGATGGAATAAACCTCTGAAAGCAGGATGTCTGCATGCTACTCACCCACCCTTATTGTGGGTACATGGCCACTGGGTTCAAGCCTTTTGGTCAATGCTTGTTTTGGTTTTATTCTTTTTAGTCCATCATCTTCATACATCATGATTGTATGTTATTTGCTGCCAATCCACCAATCCATAATGCTACTTTTGTTTGCTAATCTGGTAGCTGTGCCTTGAATAACACAGGGGAAATACACAGTCTCTAGAGGACTGCTTCTGGGAGGCTTGGGCATGCCTGTGTTCATCATCTACTCATTTAAAAGTGCGTGGTGTGACATGTATCTAATAATTTGGTTGCTTTAAGATATGATTGCTTTCATGTTGCTTCCATGATTACAAAATCAAATTTGAAAACTTTAGCATCTGAAAAACATATTCATGTGTTGAACTACAGCAAAGAACGCGTATCGAACGTGTTATTGGCTTCATTCTTGCTATATGGGGCATATTATTTTATTCTCGGTTGTTAAGCACAATGACAGAACAGTTCAGAGTAAGTACTTATGACAAGAGCTAGTTTTACCTTTTCCTTTTCTTTTAATAGCTCCTATTATTTGCTTAAGCTACCCTGCATGCCTTGACATTTTGTTTTTGGGTGACAGAACAACATGCAAAAACTCAGGGAAGGTGCACAAATGCAAGTTTTGGAGACTGATCATATCATCATTTGTGGTGTAAACAGTCGTCTGGCTTTCATACTAAAGCAGCTAAATAAGTATCATGAATTTGCTGTTCGTTTAGGAACTGCTACAGCCAGGTAAGTATTATGCCACCATTGGTTTTTTATTTCTGCATGCATAATTATTGGCTTCTATCATTGTACCTTCATTATGTTTTCATAGGAGGCAGAGAATTATTCTTATGTCTGATCTTCCGAGGAAGCAAATGGACAAGCTAGCTGACAATATTGCCAAGGATCTTAACCATATTGATATCCTTACGAGGAGGTATAAGAACTGGGTCTTCTTTCCCCTTCAAAATACAAACTCCAATTATGTTTCCCTTTCATAGCCACTTCCAAGCTTGGATAAATGACGGCCAACAGCCAGTGGATAATGTTTTTAAATCTTCATAAGTATTGATTAGATTAGGAATTGTATTAATAATAGGGCATTCCCTGTTGGTGATGCCTTTAATAGAGTATGCTATGTCGAAAGTGGGAGGAGAAGACCAAAGAAGATGTGCAGAAACTATTGAGGACCTTGCTTTTATTAATCTAATTCAAGATATTTTCCTGAATAGAGCACAGTGTGAAATAATTGACCCCTTGTGCTGGGAGCTTTGTTTTTTGGTTGCTGTTTATAGTATGCATCTTAATTTAAAATCTCAAGACTGTGCAACTCAGTACATAAGTAGTGCACAAGAGAAACTTTAGAGTTGTTATCTCAGTATCCTTTCAATTCTTAAAATGTTTTTTCTCGCTTCTTTGTTTAATTTGTAAACTTTGATCCTCCAAGGTTTTCGTGGGATAGATATAAATTCTGATTGGTTGATTTAGAACTATCTGTGGTCATTATGCTTTGATTCTTAAACATTGTTCTGCTTGTGCAGTTGCAGCCTTAGTTTGACGAAGTCATTTGAAAGAGCAGCAGCCAATAAGGCACGTGCCATTATCATACTGCCCACAAAGGGAGATCAGTAAGACCTCTATCAACTTAATAGAACAATATTCTTTTAACTGTGTTTTTTTTTCTTTTTTCCTTTCTGCAGGTCTTGTAAAGGCATTTGAAAATGTTAGCTTCTTTGTCATCTTTTCTCAGTGTTAAATTATATCATTTTGGAGTACTATGAGAATTGTTATTTTAACTCTTGAGTTCTGTTTGCAAACAACCTTGATGGGTAGATTATTAGTAGTTTCCATAATCAAACTTACACTGCAGTCAGCGACTCTTAAACTCAGACTTTAGGGTCTGGAAAACTAAGGAGGCTGGAAACATTGTTGGATATTGTATTGAGGAATGAAGTAAAGATAATAGAAACAGCAGCTAGTGGAGTTCTGCTTTGCTCATCCTATCTAGTTCTTTGCAAGTTCATTTTTAACAAGTGCATAATACCGACAGTTTTCTTTGGGGGAAGTTTAGTGACAGTGGTTCGTTAACTGTTTAGGTATGAAGTTGATACTGATGCATTTCTCTCTGTACTAGCACTTCAACCTATTCCCGAAATGGAATCTATCCCCACTATTGTTGAGGTATGTGCATCTGCATAACCATAAGATTAATAACATTCTACTAAGTGAACTCAAGTTTAATTTCGCGTTCTTAATGACGCAGGTGTCAAATTCGAGTACATGTGAGCTCTTGAAGTCAATCTCTGGACTGAAAGTGGAGCCAGTAGAAAATGTTGCTTCTAAATTATTTGTTCAATGTTCTCGGCAAAAGGGGCTGATAAAGATCTACAGGCACTTGCTTAATTATCGAAGTATAGTATGACTCCTTGTTGAGAGTTGTTATTATTATGATGCTGGAAAGACAATGAGAGCTTAAAGATTGTAATTCCCTGTTTATAGCCATTCTTTGTCTAAAGTTTAACTTATGGTGATATCATGAAGTTTTTTCCTGTCTTTTGATGAAACAAAACTGAGACACCAGCACTAGGACTTTCCCACTCTTGGATAGTTTGGGATGGTTCTGAATCTGAATACTGGTTAAAGAAGGGTAGTTTTTCTTCTTGCATCAATAAACCAGTTTTGGTTCTTTTCTAGTTTAATAGTACTATTTTAGCTCGACCTACAAAATTTCACCAGTGCGAACAGTTTCTTTCCTTAGGATATTCGCATAAAAGAAATTCTAAAGATCCATTTGTTGGAGTACAGAATTATTTTCAAAATTAGATTCTTGTCCATATCATTATATTTTAGTTGTCTGCTCCCAGAATAATTGGTATCATGTTATTGCAGAAAATGTATTCAATCTTTGCCATTTTCCTAGTCTAACAGGACTGACATATAGACAAATACGACAGGGGTTTCAAGAGGTAATGCTTTTGGCTAAAGTTAGTATTTATCAGTGGAAAGAACTCCCATGCAGTTTCTTTATGCTGGTTTCTTTTCAGGCGGTTGTTTGTGGTCTTTATCGGAGTGGTAAGATATACTTCCACCCCAGGGATGATGAAATTCCTCAGCAAACTGACAAAGTATGTAGACAATATGACTTTTTGAACTTTTATATTCATATTCCTCCCCCTTTATAAAGTTAAGCTTCGTAATTTTGCATCATGAATATATTATTGTACTAAACTTCAAGTTTCCGCAAATCACTATGTAAAAGAGGGAATAACACTAAATAATTCAGGAATATCCTGCTTTTGGGTAATCCGAATATTGACTTCATTCTGTGATCAGCAGTAGGATGACTGGGTGGTTGGCAGGATTAGTTAGACTACTGAAATATAATCTCCTTTTTTTCTTGGAACAGAAATATATCAGATAGTCTAAACTTTGTACACTTGAAAAACTTATTTAAAATTGTTATGTCTGTATGTCTAAATGCTTGCAACTGTGGAGAGTTTCATAAACTAGTTGTGGCAACTTCTTGGAATGGAGAGATAGTACTGCTTACCAAGATTTTGCTTGGAAAGAACTCCTTTCACTGAAATTTATAGTCCATGCGTTCCTTCCCTGATTATATCTGTATACTTCCTGACTTATTGTGCTTTTATTTGTGTAGGTATTGCTAATTGCACCTATTCACAGGACAGGAAAACAACTTGCACTTTCAGATACTGTAAAAGATGATATGAATACACTCCAAAGTCTGGAAGTTTTCAAAAACAATGCTGATACTCCAAAGCATGCCTTAGAATTGAGAAAAGAACGAATTTTAAATGTTGTCAAACGTCCCAACAAACCGGGATCAAAGGTATGTTTCCCAAAGGGACAAGTGGTGTAAGTGACGGCATCTATCGAACATTCTGAAGTCCACTTATATATTCTTTTGGTCTCAAAGCAGGCATCAGACTGGAGTCTAGGACCCAAAGAATGCATACTTATGCTTGGGTGGCGTCCAGATGTTGTACAAATGATTGAAGAGTATGATAATTATCTTGGCCCTGGAAGTGTGTTGGTATGCTTTCATTTTCTTTCAGGATTTCTACAGTGTCTTCAATTTCAAACATAACCAGTCCCTGTTGTCTTGTCTTGAATTGGGATGTTAAGTGTTATGTACTTCAAAGTTTTCAAGAATATCTGTAATGGAGACAAGCTAGGTGTTTTCCACCACAAGTGCCTAGACATAAACC
Organism: Theobroma cacao; assembly: GCF_000208745.1. Taxonomy (NCBI): domain Eukaryota; kingdom Viridiplantae; phylum Streptophyta; class Magnoliopsida; order Malvales; family Malvaceae; genus Theobroma; species Theobroma cacao. The sequence goes on from NC_030853.1 coordinate 28,557,381, forward strand.
TGCAAAAATTATTTCTGACTCAAAGGAGATCAGTTGGTTATGGAATTATTTGTGAACTTGGATGAATACCAATAAGTTTTGCATTGAGGTGCATATTGTCAGACTGGATGCTCTTTTTTCCTCCCAACTCAATCATGTCACTTCTTGGACCTCAAATGAAATAGAATCATTATGAATTATTTATACTTGATAGGAAACAACTTTGCTACATTGCATCTGTTGAGTTCAGAATATTTATGTGCTATCCACACTTTACAGGAAATATTATCAGATGTCCCATTAGAAGAAAGGAAGAAAGCAAGCTTCATGTCTGGCCAAGGAAAACTAAAGAATGTCCAGGTTTCCCATAGGGTACTGCCTCATTCGGTTGATGATGTGGAACTTCTCAGAACTTTTTTATTTGGGTGGGGAAGGATGGGAATGCAAAGCCTTTTATCATTTCCTTCTAATCTGTTATATATTTTCATGCATCGCAGATTGGAAACCCCATGAACTATGATACCCTGGAGGAAACAATAACACATATACAAAATTCTGTCAAGAAAAGCAATCATATTCCTTTATCTATTGTTGTGATTTCCGATAGAGAATGGCTTCTTGGAGGTAATGATAATTGATAGACAGTGTTTCTATTGGTACATTCATCCTTCGACTAACTGTTTTCTTTTCAGATCCAAGTAGGGCAGACAAGCAATCTGCATACTCTCTCCTTCTTGCTGAAAATATCTGCAACAAACTTGGAGTGACAGTGAGTTTGGTTCAATATAATCTCGATAGTCTCATGGTCCTGAATTTTAGTATTTGAGTGTTAACCAAGAAAGAGAGTGTTAATATTTGAGATTTAACTAGTCAAGAGCAGCTGTGGTTGTTAATTTTAGAATTATTATTAATTATTAGTTTGAAACTTAAGTATTAAGAGTTGATTGTCCTACAGGTGCAAAATCTAGTAGCAGAGATTGGTGACTCAAAATTGGGCAAACAAGTAATATTTTGTTTTCAGTGATTTAGACAGTTTCTTATTTTATCATCTTTGATTTTCTAAGTTTTTTCACATTGAAATCCTGCAAACCCTGCAGATTACAAGAATCAAGCCATCCCTGACTTATATTGCGGCAGAGGAAGTGACGAGTCTTGTAACAGCTCAAGGTCTTGAAGTTATATTGCTATAGCAGTATTTCTATCGTTGCCATGTGTAATCTTAAGAAATAACAGTATGTGGTGCATGACAGTGGCGGAACACAGTGAACTGAATGAAGTGTGGAAAGACATTTTGAATGCTGAGGGTGATGAAATATATGTTAAGGTAATGTCATTTCTCAGATGCAGTACTTTTATTTTTAAACTTACTTAAAATGAAGGGGATAACTAGGTGTCTGAGGAGGAGGATAGCCAAGGCCCATTTACCATAAAAGCAATCTGCTTTCTTATAGCATAAAACCAAGTACTCTAGTTCTCATCATGTCACAGGAGAGCGTTGTAGTGTCAAAAGTAGGTCTTTTAGGTAATGAACTCATCATATTTATCACTTAGGCAACGGAATCACATTTTCTTGTGATAATCTGGCATTTCAAGAAAGATACTCATAGAAATTTTTTGTGGTATTGTTTACAGTCAAATTCTGCTGCTACTTGACTATTTTCTTGACAGGATATTAGCCTCTACATGAAAGAGGGTGAGCGCCTTTCATTCTCTGAGCTATCTGAAAGGGCATGTTTGCGACGAGAAGTTGCCATAGGATATATAAAAGACAACAAGAAGGTATAATATACTTTTGTTTGGTTCTAAACAGGTTTGCTTTAATACCTAATCCATTCTTTGGTATTCTGCAGGTTATTAACCCGACTCCCAAGTCAGAACCTCTCTCCCTAGAAATGACAGATTCACTAATTGTTATATCCGAGCTTGAAGGAGAGCAACCCATTGCCGTCTAAAATACCAATAACTCCAGTCACTCTTGTTCCTCTTTGCGCATTTTTTTTCCCAATAATTTTCATGGTTCCAAGGGCAGCGGCTTCATAAACTCTTTGCATAGTTAAGTTGAAACTATCGTCTTTAGTTTCGTATTAAGGAGTCCTGTGAAACCATCATAGGGATAGAGAGAGATTCGAATTAACCCTATTGAAAGTCTAGATTGTTGTCACAGGAGTCTTTAGTTTCATGGTAATGAGTCCTGTGAAACCAGCATAGGGACAGAGATAGATTCTAGTTTTGGACCTTGATCCTAGTGAAGTCTAGATTGTTGTCATGGGAACTGTTGTATCCATGGATGTTGTAAATTTGTAAGAAAATCAATAGCTTTGTCCTCCCACAACAAAGCAGTTGCTATTTCTTTATCCAAGGAGTAGATTAGCTAAAGAGAGTGGGTTTAGTTCCCCATCAAAGAAACTTTACAGTCATAAGCTAACATGTGTTTCTCATATCCAATATTGTGCTAATTCTTGAGGATAGATGATTCAGTTGATGCTTCTCCAAATCTATATTTGCTCATTGTAAAAGCATTAAAAAAAATTCAATCCCAAGGCTATATTATTTTCAAATGGCCAAAGTTTTTTCAAGAAATTTTCAAATAAAAATGTGCTATAATCGAGTCGAGATCCGACGACATGCACAATTTAGAGCTAAAACCATCAAATGAATAATTAAAAAAATAATTATTTATATATTGATAATAGTGTTAAACTTTATAAGAATGTTTAGATAATTGATATGTTTTTATAAATTAATTATTTTTTAAAATTTAAAAACTTTATATCAGTTCATAAAAATATTGTTTCGATAATTTAATATTTTTAAGTTTAGATTTAGTTCATTGGTTAGTGTATAATCTTTTTACTTGAAGAGTAAGTTTCGAATACTTTTTTCATTAATTAAAAAAAAATTAATGAGTTTTAACGAGCCAGGGAGAGAGCCCAATTCAACTTTTATTTGGCCCATCAAAGGCCCAGTAGACCTTGTTAGGGCAAGAACAAAAATTGAAACCCATCATTTGTTTTAACCCAAAGATGTCATCATTAAAAAAAAAAAAGTTAAAAACAAGAAAACGAAAACCCCAAACTCGTCATCTCTCTCTGGACAGTGACAAAAAGAGAAAAAGAAAAAAAGGCATGGCCCACGGTGGCTACGGTAAGCGGCGCGTGGCGGAGAGGAAGCGTGTAGGTCGGCGATCAAAAGGACCTGGCGTAGACAAGAAACCAAAGCCAAAAGCCGTTTCTCTCAAGAACCAGATACGCTCCATTGAACGCATGCTACGAAAGGTATTCTTAATCTCATTTTTTTTCTCGTTTTTTATTTAATTTTCATTTTAGGGTTGTTAAGTTGTGTAGTAGATTCTCTGAATTGTAGTTTTTTCCCTTTTTTATATATAAAATAAGGATCTTCCACCTGAAGTTAGAGAGGCTCAAGAACGGAAGTTAGAAGGGCTTAAGAAACAACAAGAAATCCATACCCGACTCGCTGTGGAACGAAAATTATTCTTGCGGGACAGAAAGATTAAGTTTTTTGGTAAGAAGTAAGAATTAGTATAATTTGTTTTTAATTGTTGGACTATTATTTAGTTCATTATGAAATGAACCACTAATTTGTTAGTATCTTAATTGTTATTGAAGAGAGAAGAAAGATAGAGAGGAGAATAAGGCGTTTAGAGAAGCTGCAACGTACTTCATCTGGTCAGGCGCAAGACGCGGAGATTGCTGAGCAGCTTTCTAAATTGAAAGAAGATCTTGAATATGTTAGGGTAAGCTTATAGCATATTTAGTGGTAAATTTGCATTCTTTTGATTGAAAATTAGATGGTATTTTTGCTGTTATAATAGGGCAGTGTTGTTTAATCGACTATTTGAACTTGAATTCAGCATATCTCTGCTCATAGAAATTATGCAAAGCTAAAATTTATAATTTATTTCAAATGCAGTTTTTCCCCAAGACTGAGAAATATGTATCTTTATTTACGGGAGGTGATGGTTCAGACGTAGTTGATAGGAGAAATAGATTGCGGAAGCAGATAAAAGCCAACTTAGTTGCTGCTGCTGCCAGTGGGAAAGATTTGGAAGGTACATTCTTTCTTCACCGCAGCTATATAACACTATATGAAGTGACTTGTTTTCCTTGATTACATGGTCTAATGTTAACCTTTCTACAATAAAAGGCCTTCTCATCTTGATTTGAACTGAAACTCACAGAAAGGTAAAATTCAGCAAAGAAAGCTCTTCTGAGTAATGTTGGCACAGTACTGTGACTTTGTGGCTTAAAACTATGTTACATGTTATGGATGTATCATGTTTTCTCTTAATATATGTTGTTTTACCTGCTTAAATTGTATTTTCATGTTCAAAAGGATGTGTCTTCTGTTTGGACTTCCCTTAACAGAGACAGGGAGTGAGGATGACGGGCTATTGGATTTGAGTGATGATGATTTCTTTTTGACTGGAACCTCAAGTGATGAAGCTGATGCGGATGATGAATGGACAGATAAAAGTACCAGGTACGTATTGCATCTGTGAGTTGAACTATGCAACCTGAGCTTTGCTTCATATCCTAATGGGAAGCATGAACTATTAAGTATCTAGTTGATGGGTTTTTGTTCCCTCTTTGGTTTTGTTAGTCACATTTAGGACCAGGATAAGTTACAGATACGAATTGACTGATAAAACTTCCATTAAAACTTCTGTTGACATCAACAAAGACTCATGATTACTGTTGACTTTGTGGTTAGCAGAAGCTGTAGATTCTATTCAGATTTAATTTTGGCCTTTTACTGCAAGCTCTTTGTAGTTGAACAGGCCTGGAATCTTTATTCCCCTCCTTTTGACATGATTGAAAATGCAGTTAAACATTTTGGCATTTGTGTACAGGGAGCAGGCTTCTAGTGCCTCTGGCAAAGCAGCATCTGGCGTGTCTAGTGATGAAAGGAATCAGGTTCAGTATCTATTTGAATATTCGCACTTTCAACTAAATAATTGATTTTAAATGTTTAGACATAGCCCCCTTCATCTCGCTCTTGCTTGCCGCAACTAATAACAGAGACAGGTTTCTGCCAGAGCTTTAATGCCACCTCCTAGGCCATCGACTAATTCTTTTTCAAATTCAGTACATTCAAAATCAAGGTTTGGGTCTTCATCTAGCCGAAATTCATCCATACAAAGAGCTGAAATGTCCACATCTAGCAACACATCCAATAGCAGAAGTGGTTCTTCCTTTAAGGCAGGGGGGTCTTCGAATCCAAAGACTGGAAACAGTAGTAATTTAAGTTCCAATTCTGATGCTCGCAAACCACGTAGAAAGAGGAGACCAAAAAAGAGAAAGCAACAGGTTTGTAAAGTCATGACTAAGTTTTAATTTAATTATAATCATATCCTTTTTGAATTTCATTTTGCCATAAATTGTTTTTTATTTTGCTAAGATGCTTAAACATAGATTCATTGGTGCTTTACTGACATCTGAAAATCGCTATTTTCATGGGAATAAAAATGGTTTTAATGGTTAAGAATGGTATGAATGTACTTTCCTTTATTCATCCTCCTACACTGTGTGCTGCAAAATTGGTTCTTGTTGTTGTTAACCTATCTGATACCCCCATCTTGCACTATTACTAAAAAATGCGAGCTATATGGGCCAATGGGGCAGGAATTAGGGGAGTAAGACCGGGGGGGTGTCAAATAAGAAAGAGCCCTCCCTTCAGATAACATGAGCAAATTTGCAATTCAGCCCCAAAATTTTTATTGTTTGTACATACTACTTTTTCTCGTATGCAGTTTACCCCTTCTGTTAGCTAAAAACATGTTCTGCATCAACTTTTTGTTTTTCCTAATTCTATGATTTAACAAAAATAAAGCTCAATATCACTTGCCATTCATTCATTCATTCATTCATTTATTCCTAATATTTCTTGTTAGAGTCTTTGGACCTGGAACGTAATTCTCTTTTGTATTTGCAGGCATGAAGTGGGCTCGGCTTTGGAATGATCCACAATAACCAATTGGCATTAAAGATGGCTCTATAATGGGTGGGCAGCCAGCTGCCTCCACTGAAAATCTAAACTTTTTTGTAGTATTATGTAATTACAGCAAGTTTAAGAATAGTTTTAATTTTGGTGTCACTGAAATTCAATTTAGTATTATTTTTTGGTGGATTTAATTGTAAGGTGTCGATGCTTTCCTTAGATAATTTCCATTCATAACAACAGTGATACATTGGAAACGGCTAAAGGGGCATTCATTTGAAGCCCTTGACAATATGGAAGATGTCCCATTTGAAGCTTTGGTAGTATTTTCTTTTCTTTTCTTTTAGCAATAATTTTGAGCTCTTTTAACCGTTTCTATATATAAAAATTAAAACCAATCACTACCGTTGGAAGTAAAAGAAAATAAATTTACTTAATAAAACCTTGATAATTGTGATAAAATCAAGGTTTTTTGCTTTGCGTCAAGTTAGTTTTTATGAAAATATTTGGTTACTATTTACTTTTTCAAATATTCTTTTTAATTTGAAAGGTGAAAAACTTTTTACCAGCCTAAAATATTTTATAAATTAATAAAAAATTGTTCTATTTAGCTTAAAATATCTTATTCAATTTGCATTACATAGGCATAATTTGATGTTTTTTTTTTTAAAAAAAAAAAACTTTAAATAGTTGAATTTCACTCAAACTAAAAAACTATAACATGCATTTTGCTAGTGGTAGAAGAAAATAATTATTCTTTAAAAAACAATACAAATAAAAACCTATTAGATTTTATTATCTTCTTTCTTTTTCTGTGTTTTATCTTTTTGATAATTTTCATTGCAACTTAAAAACCCGGCCAGCCAGCCAGCCGTGATAGTTTAGTTCCAGTGTTTAGATTAAGAAACAAAAAGCTAGCTTTTAAAAAAAAAAGAAACAAAAAGCTAAAAAGAAACACAAGAGCACTCCTAACAAGCCGATGTTGAGACCGAGATCATATCTTTACAAAGAAACGGAGATTGAATTCTAATCTAAAAATGAAAGCTTTGAACTTGATTCTTCAGTTTCTGTTATTTCTTTTGTTGTTTTCTTTACACAAAGCAGTCGCAGAAGGTGTCACTCCCGAGGAAGCCAAGCAGCTCAGAGATGAGGTAAAAAAGATTAATTTTTCGTCTTTAGTTTATTATTTGAATTCAGGGTTTTTGCTTTATAAATAGATATTATAAGGGTTCCTTTGAATTGGGTTTTTAACTTTATTATTGTTAGTCTCATTGTCTTTACTGATCTGGCGTTTTGGGATTTTTATAGTGCTTGCTTGATTTGTTGACTGATAATTGAGTGTTTAAGGCTGCTTTGGTGATAGAAATAGATTTTAAGGCAAAATTTGAAAGCCCATTTTTGGCAAAAGCATTAAAAAGAGTGAGTAACAGGTGTACTGTTAGTTCACATTGTATGTAGATACTTGGTTTCTATGTGCTGTTAAATGAAAGCTGAAGTCAAAGTTTAACCTTTAAACTACGAATTACCAATAACCTAATGGAAGTAGATTGGAGTGTATTTGCCGTTTGTGTGATGGCATTTATTGTGTTGCTTCTGGGTGCTCTAGGTGCGTGAAATGTTCTATCATGCTTTTGATGGATATATGGACCATGCGTTTCCATTAGATGAGCTAAGACCTCTATCGTGCGAAGGAGAAGATACGCTTGGTGGTTATGCCTTGACACTGGTAAAATGTTGATATTTCTTTTTTTTTTTTCAAAATTTATGTGACAGAGATTGTGTATTGAACTGTTTTTTGATGTTGCCACTATGCTGCAGATTGATTCTTTAGACACACTGGCTTTACTCGGAGACCGAGAACGCTTTACAGCCTCTGTTGAATGGATTGGTAAAAATCTTCAGTTTGATATAGTGAGTGAAATATTTTTTGCATCAATCTTTTGTGCTTATCTATTGGATTTTTGGATTTTTTTTTTGCTATAGAAACTTTAGTATGGACTTTGATAGGGTTGAAGGCGAAACTTTATATCTTTGTTTGGACACTCACTCTGATTTAAAGAGCTCCTGGATAACGCTTAAGACTAGTGCAATAGAAGCTAGGTCTTTTGTAGAGTGATTAAAGTTACCATACTTCTGTTTTTTTCTTTTTTTTTGTGACTTAAACGCAACATACAAAGCAGTTGGTTTACGTACTGTTATGCTAATAGATTATTGTTCTTGATTGCCATTGTCTTATTTTGCATATTGATAAGAAGTTTGCACCATTCTTTATTTTAATGCCTGCTTAAGTGTCCTGCAAAATTTAACTGGTCTTTCACAAGCCTAACATCTAAGGCATGCATTCATCATCTGTTGTGCAATAAAAGAGACAACTAGTGTAATTGCCATGATGGGGAAGATTTGATAAATTTGAAGGCCTTAATAAAGTTCTTCTATTATGACTGTTTCTTCCATTGTCAAAATTGTATTCTAAATCCAATATAAAGTTACAATCTTCATGAGAATCCAAAAAGACTGTAAATGTTATGTGTCTATAGTGTTCTCACATTATGATTTTCACCTGTGTAGTGGTTTATTTTAACTTGTCCTTCCCTCATCCTTAGTCTTTTCTCCCTCGGAATCACTGTTCAATTGGCTTTGCATAGTACTTTTGTAATTTGGAAATATGGTTATCAATCTAAACTTTGGAGTTTACTTTTATTCTGCAGAATAAAACAGTTTCCATTTTTGAGACCTCCATCCGGGTCCTTGGAGGTTTACTTTCTGCCCATCTTATTGCAAGTGACTATGCTACGGTAATATTGATTTGTCGAGCTCCATCAGTCATTTATAATCATCTTTTATTCTAGTAGAATAAATATCAGGATCATTTCAATTTCAGGGCATGGGAATTCCTTCCTATGACAATCAATTACTTGACTTAGCTGAAGATCTGGCCCGGAGATTATTACCTGCATTTGACACACCTACAGGTATCACTTCTGGATCATTTTTCTATTGAGATGCACAAACATAAAAGTTGGCTGATAGTCTGATACTAGATTTGATATCTTATTATGACTATCTCCAGCTATGTTGTATTGCAGGAATTCCATTCGGATCTGTTAATCTAAAGTATGGAGTTGATGAACATGAAAGCAAGGCAATGCCTCTATTATCTCCTAAGTGATGATTAATTTTGTTAGTTTTTGTAAACTGCTTGTGCTTGTGTCACCCTGAACGTAGCTTGTGCTAATACCCCTTGTCCCCTAGAGTACAATGCTATCAGTACTTAGTGATGTGCATAGTTGCTGTATGTAATTTCAATAGATGAAGATGAAGGTATTAAAATTAATTGATGTTGTTCACATATTAATCTCTATTAAAGTACTAGTTACTTTCGAGTCCTGTATCTCTGCATTTTCATGTATAATATATGATATAGGTAATTTAAATTTCCATATTGGTTGGTTTAGATAACATCTACAGCTGGTGGTGGGACTTTGACCCTTGAATTTGGATTGCTAAGCCGTTTGACAAATGATCCTAGTAAGTATTACTACCTCTCTATTTGGTGTTTTGCATTCTCTAGAAGTCTGTATGCCACAAAAAGTATGGTAGCAAATCTTTGGCTCTAATCCTTCTGTAAATTGCAATCTTGGATTTTAGAAATTGCAGTAATCCTTCTGTAATTGTGGATTTCAATACAGTGCTTGCTGTTGCTAAATTGCTCATAACTAGTATGAAATCACACCACTTTCCCCTTTCCTTGTCCAATCTTTAGTAACAGGAAAATTTACCTCACCTTGCTAAATTGTAAAGCAGCCTTGGATCAATCCAAACCTGCAAAGCCAATATATTGAGAACCTAAGTTTAATAGGCGGGGATCCTAATGCCTTTTTCTCTCAATGTGAGCATAGATAGAAGAAGAGATCTGGGTTCCATTGTTTTCCATCATGCACAAGTGTATTTACAATACAAAAACTGAGAGCCCTAGTAATCATGTTAGCTGTTTAAATTTTGGCCATGAAGATATGGTTCTAATTGTTGATAACTGAAAGGCATAAAATACGGAAGGGGAGACTAGAAATACTAGCCAGACAAGAAATCTAAAGATATAATCTGGATTTGTTTGCTTGGAATCTTAGTATAACAATCTGACAGAAGTGCCAAAGGAAGTGGCTAGGAAATGCTTAAATCAAAACTTATTAGTCTAGACTTTGCAAACTTTTATCAGAAGACTAGCGATGAGACTTTTTGTTACTGTTACCTACTGTAAGGACTGTTAACTTTTGCCTTCATTGCTGAAATAGATTTATTTCCTAAAATGATTGCAGCTTTTGAGCGAGTTACAAAGAATGCTGTGCGAGGCCTATGGGCTCGCCGTTCAAAACTTAATTTAGTTGGTGCTCACATCAATGTGTTTACTGGTGAATGGACACAGAAGGTAGCATGCTGTTTTACAATTATCACATGGTCAAGAGCCTTCCAATTTTCTGTTGTTTGTAATAGCTACATCAGGATGTTCTTCAGATTACTTAGTAGTTAAATAGATGGAAAGGGATTAAATCTTCCGTTGATGTTGCTTCTATTGAGTCATTTATTTGGTATATATGAAGTATTTTCTGGAAGAAAGATGGTCAGCTTTGAACTTTTTTGATGTGGTCTTTATCTGTTCTTTTAGAAATTTATTGTCCTCTCCTATCTTCTAATTCTATTGTAAAACGTTCTTTTTTCAGTAGTTTCAAAAGGACAAGTTGAGAATTAATATTTTCCTAGGTTGTATATTTCCCTTGCAAATTTTCCTTATTGATATGCAGATATTGAATAAGCAAAATCACAGAGTTAAGAATATGCATTAAACTAGAAACTAAAGTGCAGTTTCACTCATTAACCCATGGACGTCCTACGGGACCCATCTTCAATGTGAAGGAATCAAATTTATCAAATCTATATCTAGCCAGCTGCAATTAATTTTATGCTGCTTTGCAGGATGCTGGAATAGGGACTAGCATTGACTCCTTCTATGAGTATCTTCTGAAGGTCTGTCACATGACTTGAAATTCTTGTACCTCGTAACTTTGTGATCACAATTTAGTAATAGAGAAGAAACCTTTTTTTCCCTTCTTGATATCTTTTCAGGCATATTTATTGTTTGGAGATGAAGAGTATTTGTTCATTTTCCAAGAAGCATACAGTGCTGCTATGCACTATCTTTACAATGATCCTTGGTAAAAACTTGTGCTTTGTGAACCACTGTAAATATATGTTTCTTTTCCCTTATTTTATTATACCTTTTGTCATTTGACATTTTATATGGATCATGTGTTTTGAATTTATCATCTTTCTCTCTTTCTCTCTCTAAATTTTAGTTTTACTTCCTTAGGTATGTTGAGGTCAATATGGATTCTGGTGCTATTGTCTGGCCATTATTTAACAGTTTGCAGGCATTTTGGCCTGGCCTTCAGGTTAGTGTTTTTTAATATCATTTTCTGATTTAAACCATATAATATATAATTGAATTTTTGGTAACCAGAGGTTTACCATTTTTGGAAGGTTTTAGCCGGGGATGTTGATCCTGCTATTAGAACACATACTGCCTTCTTCAGTGTCTGGAAAAGATATGGATTCACTCCTGAGGGTTTTAATCTTGCTACACTTAGTGTTCAGGTATCTGAATCATAATATTGTACTACTGATACAATTCTTATTCGGGGTTTCAAATTAGAATTTTACTAATTTTTTTGTGCAGCTTGATGACACCTAGTACGCCATTTACCAAAGTACACAGTTTTACAAAATAGTGCAGTTGCTTTATGGAAAGATTCTCATTTAAGATCTTAAACATAACTCCACCTAAAGTTCCATTGCGTGATAACTTTTGTTTTTCTTCTTTTTAAAATTTGTCACATTTATACCATTTTCCTTTGGCAGCATAAGAAAAAGAGTTAGCCATTGCATCCCAAGTTAATAAAAAGCGCATATTGGGTCTCTATTTTTCTATCTGAATTTTTTATACCATGTTTCTTTGGCAGCATGGGCAAAAGAGTTACCCCTTGCGTCCCGAGTTAATAGAAAGCACATATTGGCTCTACAAAGCTACCAGAGATCCCAGGTCAATCAGATTGACCTTTATTTAAGTGCCTTTTCTTACTTTTTCCACTCTAGTTTTAAACATTTTTTCACTTGTAGTTATTTGGATGTGGTACTATTGCAAAGTTTAAACTTTATCAGTTCTTTCTATAAAGGTAGTAATTTTAAAGGGTGAAAAGAAAACACTGTTTATAGAAGCTAAATAAATTTGTTTATCAAAAAATGTTATTTAACTAGCCAGTTGATATTGTTTCTGAAAGGCTTTATTTTTTCAGAATTAAGAACTCTGATTTTTAGAAGCAATTCATGTCAGCATTAAATATTGAATAAATACCCTTATCTGAAGATAAATTCTATCTGAAGACAAAATTGCAAGTTTATTGCATAGAAAAAGGGAAAATGTAAAACGAACAAAGCTGATGCCTAATATCATGACATTTAACAGCAGTGATTTAAGATATTGCATAAAGTGAATGTGAGGAAATAAAACAGACTTGATACATAAGCTACCTTATTAAACAAAGAATTATTGTTGAGGAGAGTGCAAAGCTATCCATGCTGTTAGATGGTTTCCAGTTTACCTTTTCTGCTCTTGTTAACTGAATAACTTTTTTATATTTCCCCACTCTTTTCTTGCAAATTAAATCTTCACAAATCTCTTCCGACTGTAGATATCTGGATGCTGGACGAGACATGGTTGCTAGCTTGCAATACGGGGCAAGATGCCCTTGTGGTTATTGTCATATATCAGATGTTGAGTTTCACAAGAGCGAAGATCACATGGAGAGCTTTTTCCTGGCAGAAACAGTAAGTACCAATTAACATGTATTTCTTCATTTACCCCATTCCCTAAATACACCTTTCTTTAGATGGGGGCCAGCATTAAATTTCATGATTTCATTTCGTTTGAACTTGAATCCAATTTGACCTGTTCTTCAGCTTCCCCCTCCTGATAGTTTTTGATATTCTCATCATGTTGTAGTCCTTTCCTTTCCAGTATAATCTTGTTTGAAACCTCTTGATATTATTAGGTGAAGTATTTGTGGCTCCTTTTCGATTTGGCCGTGGGTCCAGACAACCTTGTTGAAAATGGACCATACAAGTAAGGTTTCTGCTTCCTAGTTTTTTCTTTTTAAAAAAATTATATTGCATGGAAGAAGCTACAATTTCTTATTTTTCATTTTTTGCGGAAAATTACCATTTACAGGTACATATTTACAACTGAGGGCCATTTATTGCCTGCAACTCCTCAAATATCTCTAGTGCAAGAGCATTGTTCATATTTTGGGGCTTATTGTAATCATGGTGACTTTAAACATGAGCCTCATGCATCAGACATGTCTGCTGATTCTCAAGAAACTAATGGTAGCAGAGTTTCTGGGGGTTGGGTTCGCACTGGATTTCCATTGGACTCCTCTTATCTTGAGGCATCTCCTGTATCAGGGCTGATTAAGGTTTGTATTTTTCTTTTGTTTTCCATTGGGTTGATGGTAATCTTGGATAATGAAATGTTACTAAAAGATTGATAATTGTCTATTCTCTCATTGTCTACTTAGTGATTTTCATTTAGAGGTGATCACAAAACCAATAGGCCAATTTTAGATGTCTCCTATAAGAATTTTGTAATTTCTAGTTATAGCATCATCACTTTAATGTGGTGAAATAGCAGAATAATTAAGGAGTAGCTCTGGAAGTTTGAGGCTTTTTTTTTCTCTTGCATTAACTCTAATTTCATGTGGATCACATTGATGTTTGCCCATTCTCTTAGAACTTTTGTTCTTTATTTCACAGGGGCTTTGCCCAGGACTTACTCATGGGCAGAAGTACGGCATTTCATATCTGGCTCCAGTTGATACACCTCATGAAGATTATTCTGTAAAACAAAAAGATACCGTGGTTCAAAGCCATGCTTTAATTGTTGTTTCTGACCATAGTGCTAATCAATCACTATCTGGTGACAGCAATGATGACAATGTTGAAGAATCGAGCGAGAGGGAACCAGAGCATGATCCATCTCAATCATGAAAAGGCTTCTGTGTCTATAACAAACTACACAATGAAACCAGGTCTCAGCTCTTTCCTTTGTGCTATTTTCCCTGAACAATCCGTGACAGTTACCGATGAATCTTGGCTGGTCCAACATTTTTATCTGATATAGGCTTCTAACCTGATGCTTACGACTAATCGCCCTTCTCCGCGTTGACAGCATGTATACTATAATCAATAGGTTCAAGCAATTCAGCAACTGTCGATAGAATGAGTATATTTGAGGTTAGAGTAATAAAATGCAAGATGAAGCGGGTCTGCATGATAACTGTTCTGTTCGTTATGCTGGCTGTGATGTGGAGAAATGAAAATGGGCACCTGTTTACTTATAAGGGCCCTTGTAACTTAGCAAAACGTAACAGAACTTCTGTACATTTTTTTTTATAGTTGCTCCCTAAGTTTCATTACAGTGGTGAGGCAGTCATCCGGGATTGCTGGAAGACCACAGTCCGGAAGTTGCTCGAGGAAGACAACCAGTTTAATTGGATATCATTGATGCAGCGATTGATGCAGGGCTCTCAAAAGGGTCGCTTTCGTTTCAGGAATTCAATCTTGGGAATTATCACACCATTGGATTCAAACAAACTATACTAAAACAATAAAGAAAGTTTGGTTAGATGATGGGTTCTCATATTCAGTTAACATTCATGTTTGATTCTTTTTGTTAGATTCAATCATAGGGATTGGTCGAGTGAAGACTAAAGTTCTTTGGTATTCAAGAATTTAATGAAAAAAAAATAATATTGATGATCCTTACGAAAGTTTGCTCTCTATCTTTGATATTCTCCTTTCTCATCAAATGACGGCATTGCATGATTAACTTGGTTGAAAATGTCATCGAGGCATTCCTCATAACTTACAATTCATAAAGGCAGAACATAAAAGCTAATGTAAAGTGGAGAACTGAATTGTACAAGTTTTTGTTTTAACTCACTATTGCAAAAATTTTAGCCCAAATCATTAGATGCCCATTTGAAGAAGCCCATCCATTGTTCAAATTCCAGAACATTTGAAAAGTAAGTTACATGACCGTTAAGAGTCATCCCTATTACTTTTGGCGCCATGAGATGGATCGCTCGAAGTTAGTGTTAAGCCTCCTCGACAGAGCCCAATCTCTCAAGCCCTTAAAATCTATCCACGCCCGTCTTCTAATCGACGGCTCTATCGCCTCATCTGACCTTGTCCTCAACAAGTTTCTAAGGTTCTATGCACGGTTTGGTTCCATCCAATATGCTCACAAGTTGTTTGATCAAATTCCCCAACCAAATGCGTTTCTTTGGACAGCTTTGATTCATGGGTATGTTGAGCATCGAAACTACCAGGAAGTTTTGTCTTTGTTTTGTCATATGTGTAAAAAGTCTGTTTTGCCCTTGAATTTTACCTTGGCATCGGTTCTCAAGGGTTTAGCCAGGTTGAAGAGGGTTATAGATGGGGAAGCGGTTTATGGCTTGGGGTTAAAATGTGGGCTTGGTTTTGATTTGATAGTGCAAAACGCGGTGATTGATTTGTTCATGAGATGTGGGGAAGTTGATTTGGCGAGACGGGTATTCGATGAAATGGAGGAAAAAGATTTGGTTTCTTGGAATTCAATGATTTTGGGTTATGGGAGAAACGGCAGAGTGGATCTTGCACGGGAGACATTTGATGAGATGTCTGAAAGGAATGTGATTTCTTGGACGAGTATGATTCAGGGATACATTAAGGCTGGGGATATCGAAGAGGCTAGGATTCTTTTTGACAGAATGAGTACCAAAGACTTAGCATCGTGGAACGTGATGGTTTCTGGCTATATGGATGTTGGTGATCTTGGTTCTGCTCAGTCTATTTTTGAAGCAATGCCAGTGCGAGATGCTGGGACTTGGAATCTGATGATTGCTGGGTATTGTAAAGTGGGGGAGATGGAAGTTGCGAAAGATTTTTTTGACAAAATGCCACGTAAAAATATTGCATCATGGACCATAATGATAGATGGCTATGTTAAGGCAGGGGATGTCAGTACCGGACGATGTCTGTTTGATCAGATGCCTGAGAAGAATCTGGTATCTTGGTCTACCATGATTGGAGGCTATGCTAGAAATGGGCAGCCCTGTGATGCTTTGGAATTGTATAAACAGTTTAAAACACAAGGTGTTAAGCCAGATGAAGCGTTTGTGTTAGCAATCATTTCAGCTTGCTCACAGTTAGGAATTCTGGATGCAGCTGAATCAATTATTAATGACTTTACAGGACCACTCCTTTTTTCTAGTTTGCGAATTGTCACTAGTTTAATTGACATGTATGCAAAATGTGGATGCATTGACAAGGCTGTTCAAGTTTTTAAGATGGCTTATCAAAAAGATTTGCTTTGTTATAGCACAATGATCACAGCGTTCGCAAATCATGGCATGGCTCAAGATGCCATTTCTTTGTTTGAGGACATGCAGAGGACAAATATAAGACCAGACGGAGTTGCATTTCTTGGGGTTATGACTGCTTGTAACCATGGGGGACTTGTTAGTGAGGGCAGGAGGTACTTTAAACAAATGCTGGAAAAATACAGAATTCAACCCTCAGAAAAACATTATGCATGTATTGTTGACCTTCTTGGTCGAGCTGGGTGCCTTGAAGAGGCATATAAACTTATAAGAAACATGCCTATTTTACCTAGTGCAGTTGTTTGGGGAGCTTTGCTCGCTGCTTGTAGGGTTCATTGTGATGTGCAATTAGCTGAAATTGCTGCAGATGAGTTATTTAAGATTGAGCCAGATAATTCTGGTAATTATATTCTCTTGTCTAATACTTATGCTGCTGCCAGAAGGTGGGATGGTGTTGCTAGAATGAGAGCAATGATTAGGAAGAACCAAGTCAGGAAGAACAGAGCTTCTAGCTGGATTGAGTTGGGATGTGTAGTCCATGAGTTTGTCATGGGCGATGCTTTGCATATTGATTCAGAAAGAATATACTTTACGCTATATTTGATCAGTGAAGATATGAAACTTTTGGGATGTTTAAGAGATTCAAGAAAGGAAGAAGTATTGCCATCCCATGCTTTCTGGCTTTCTGATGTGTACCCATATAACATTTTGGAAGATGGCTGATCACAAGAAATTTTTTAGGAAAAGATTGTTATTCTTTTGCAAAAGATCACTCTTCTTTGTTATTGGACATTGTCAACTGCTCCGTCCGCATTTGCAGCCTGTGAGAATCTAATGCATTGTTCATATTTTTATTTGGTTTTACAAATCAGGATGAAAACAACTCGACGAATGCATAACATGATTAAAAAACTCTTTTTCTTTGGTGGATGGACCTATTATTCAAGTATCCAGGTGCCAAGGAAACACAATTCAGGGATCCACCGGTAAGCTTTATGATATCTTTTGGAAATTTTTACATCTTTTGCTGCCAAGTCTTGCTTCCAACTTGTAACTTTATGAGGCAAAGCACCATAAAGTTGTGGCCAAGATGCAAGTGCCACTATTGTTTGTCCCAAAAGTTGATATCTATAAGGTAAAAACCTGGTGTCCTGTATGCTGCAATTTTGAATGAGCCGGTTGAAAAAGAAAAGGTGTAATTATGTAGCCATCCAGAGTAATTGGCTTAAGGTTTGGGTTTGAGTATAAGAAAATTATATCTTACTATATTACCATTGCATCATGTATCCTTGTCTCTCTTTGATTTCATAATGGTATGAAAAATATGGGAACATAAAAGTCAGTTTTAAGTTCTCCTGTGTATACAGTTATCTCGTCCATCTGACTTGTTGAACCCACAGCAAATAGAGTATAATATCAAGATGAAATGAAGCAATGGGTACAAAAACATTACAACGCATGTAAGTGTAGGGAGATGATTCCATCTGAAAACATCTTGCTTATAAAAAAACTTTAACAGAAGTTCCAACTGACATGGCTGGTTGGTTCTCTGTGCTGTAGGCCTGGCATTGTGCTTGACACGGTATGCAGCAGCCAGTATCAAAGCCTATGTGACAAAGGCATATTTTATGCATATGAACACATGTCCTAACCTTCGTTGTGTAATGATACATAGAAGCAACTACTTTCATGTCCAAATCTCTCTCGTATATTAGTGTATCACCTAATCAGACCATGCTTGGCTGCCATCCCTTCCTATGAACTGCACATGGTATCTGTGATATGGCAGGTTGAGGCAATGACTTGGTTACATTGTCTATGGGTAGTGTGGTTGGGTAATGAGTGGCAACATAAATGTTACAAACTTTGTGTCTTAGTAACACATATATGAACACTTATCAAACATGTCATGTGCCTGTTCTAGACTTGCCTTTCAGTAAAGCATTGTCAGAAGTTTAGCTGTTATTGTTGAGGTATCCTGATTAGCAGTGGCTGCAAATTTAAAAATTTTAACTTTAACTGCAGCACAAGCATGCTGTCCAGGAAGTATCTGTTTACTGCTAGACAGATAACAACAACCAAAAATATCCATATCAATGAATAGTTAAGACAGATTTGTATTTAAACATCATGCCGACATCTAAATAAACTTAGGATCACTAGAGTCAAATCCTAGAATCTTGTCAGATCTTGTTTCTTAATACCTTTAGGCTTTATTACTGTTACATGTAGACTGATGGAGAATGCTTATATTTTTATAAAATAAAGCTTTAAAATGGATATTCAAACCCTAAGCTAACAAGGCTGAATTAATTTAACAACAAGATGTACCTTACAGACCTCATTTCAAATGCACATTTTTATCTCCTCAAGCAAAAAAAAGCAAAGGGGACTTTCCTATACATTTAGAAAATTTCTTAGTTAATCTATCCTCTTAAGGAGCTAATTAAAATTATATTTATATATTTATATGTATGCTCAAAAGAATTAGAAAGTAACAAAGTTATATTAACTTTATTATATTATCTAAAACATCACTGAGGTAAATTCTAACTTCTAGACTAAACTAATTAACATAAAGTAGCCAGTGGTCAGATACATTTGCTTTATGGTGTGGGGCTCCCAACAAAGCATTCTTTTGCCAAAGGAGCATTAGGTAGGAGCAATGTTTACGAAGTCCCAAAAATTTTCTCATAGCTCGATAAGATTTTCCTAACAAAAGGTATTATTAGTTTAATTATCTCACAAACCACTGACCTGCTGGCATGTATGGTTAGGAAAGATATTTTAGGTGTCCATATCCTAGAAAGCTATCCTTTAGAGAAGGACAACTTAATGCTAATTCTTTTGTGGTACCAACAAACTGTTGGCCAGTGCAGAAAAAGGCAATATCAAATGGATTATTCCTTCCATTTGCAGATTATGTCAATTAATCCCACCCAATCATAATTTTCACCTGTGGTAAAAATTTTCCATTTGATAGATATAAGACATAAATCTTTGGTGTAACTACTGTTATTTTCAGACATAAAGACATCATTAAATTCAACGCTTGCATATGAAGTCCACTGTCTTGTTATAGAACTGAGAGGATTAAGTATTGAAAGGAACAGAAAATTTCTGGTTATTAACTATATATAACCAGACTCTTTTCCTGCACTGGAACGTGCAGTCTTGCTTCTGGTGGTATGTTCAGAGCTCTGGTTCTCACTGTTTCCCGAAACCAACTTTCAACTTTGGGTGGGAAAGAATCCTATAATCCCAGTATCACAAAGGTTCCCTGTTGAAGGGCTTTGAATATGGCATGTTTTGACACTTGTAACCATCCCCAAGGAAAAAAAAATTGTCATCCAATTTTATTGTTTCTGGACTCTAGTTCTATTCAACTTTTCTTGGAAACAAACAACATTTCAGTTAAATGTATTTTCTGGCCTTTTTTGTCTGCAATCTTAGGCTTAATCAGTACTGATGGTCATAATCTTTGTTTAATAGACTTATGACAGGCTGTTTGGTATTGCTAGGACTACTTTAACTTTTTTCCCCTTTTTCAAAATAATTTGACCTTTTCTATGGAAAGCAACATTTCAGTTAAATTCAATTTCTGACCTATATTCTTGTCTGTAATTTAACGTACTGTTAATCAAATCAAGTAAAGGTCTATTCAGTGTTGTTTACCAAAAAGTTTATTTTATTATTCTTTTCTCATAAGTATCAATTACAGGTACTAGCTATAACCTATTTAAATTGTGGAAAAAGCAGATGTGTTGAAAGACCTGATTTTGGAGGTCTAATAGTTTGATTGATGAATCCATTGAATTAAGATGTAGCAGCAAGTTTAGTTCCTGTATGTTGAGAGGCAAATGCTTGCTGAATGCTTCTAACTCTTCAGATAGACTCTCCCAAGGTTCATCTGGACTTTAGAACTTCAGCCAGAAAACAGTACTACCTCAGTGAAGCAATATCCATAAGATCATTGATCCAAAGCAAAACCTTGAACAGCACAGCATTTCTTCCAGACCTATAATTAGTGACCTTGTTTGAGGTCTGGAGTACCTTAGTTTTGGGTTTGTTTGGTTTGGCTTCCTAGATATTTTTGTGAATATATAATTGCTCAGCCTAGAATTAAATGGGGGCAATGATCAGAATTTGAACTCTGGGCTATTTAGCAAAAGATATTATTACATTATATTAAAGACTATTCAGTAGTATAAAAGTTTTAACATATTGGGTGATCAAGATCCAAGTATAGGTGTTTTAATCTCTAAAAACTTAAGGTTAAGATCCATCCTTTTACCATTTCAATGCATATTTCTTAAATTAATCTCAGACACCAATTTCGGATCATATTGAAATGTTTAGTAATCTGCCTTTGTTAGAAAGAAAATTAAACTTTGAGTTTCTTTGAGTTCTTAGTCCTACAAAGCCGGGCTGTTAAGTGAATTTAGCACAAGGTAATAATTTATGTATATGAGACAGGATTTAATTGACAACAATCTCTCTTGTGACGCTTGAATTCTGGACAAATACATGTCAAATGAGTTATTATTACTTCATAATAGTCATGACACATAGGCTTTCTTTCTCCTGTTAATGCTTGAATCCCACACAAATAACCTGTAAATGCTTTAATAATCCTTTAAGTCTTCTATTATAGGCGTAAAAGCAGATTCATGAACCTTAGTTTGCACTTTTCTTGTGCGGGAATTATGGAAATTATTAATCTGCTGAGGTCTGCAGCTTTCAAGTTTTGATCTCCCTCTCTTGTTCTTTATGCAGGCTTAACTCAGAGTAGGGAACATGAACACAAATGAATTGATGATGACGATTTATTTATGAAAAGAGAAAGCACACTCAAATTTTCTAGGTTCAACAATAACACAGACAAGTTTTAATTGTACAGAGACAACACAGCTGATATGCAACTTAGTTTGTTTGTTCGTATTAATACTACATAAACCAAACTTGGATAGCCGCATCCTTTTTGTGATTTTCTTCCATCTTTTTTTACAAAGTTGCAGTTGAAGCAACAGATTCTTCTATGTAGTTTTGGTTTGATGGGTATTATAGCAAAACACATTAACATTACAGAATGCTCAAGCCACCAAATATCTTTGCTGCAGCCAAATGTCTGAGGAAAAAATATGTAACTCCACTTTATATTATCTGTTTTCCTTCTAAATTTCCCAGTCGACCGAATTTCTGACCAGACTACCTATTGAGGAGACTGAGAATCAGATCCAAAAATCTCCTTCGAGAACCCAAGCTGAAAGATTTTCTCTCCATGAGAGAGATGGATCTTCTCCCTTTTCTTGCTCTTAGATGTGCTGTTGCTAGAGAGAATTTCTCATACACCACAACCTAAGCCCCTGGCTTCTGATCCTTTCATGATTCTTAGCCTCTTGCATGATGTGACGAACATACTGCAAATAAAATAGATAACCTTGTAAGTTACATAAAATATCTCGCATAACTAGCAAAGAGAGCAGGAGAGGGAGAGGGAGAAGGAGAGAGAGAGAGAGAGAGACTTACTCCCAGGGAACATCTCCAACTAGCATCCAGTCTCCATCCTTGTCTTCATAAGTAGGTGCATAATCTGATCCTTTGTAGCCTTCTCTTTCTGAGTACTCACCTGAAAAGGGGGAATCGAAGGTCATTTTCATAATATTCATCACAATTTCACCCCCAGTCACATCAAGTATGTCATAAACAACAAAATAACAGCAATAATCAAATATTCTTACCTATGGTGAACTTGAACATGTTCTCTAAAGCCTGCAGGAGCTCCGCGTACCCTGTGTAAACTTTCAGGTCAATCTTTCTTAAGTATGGTGCTCCATCCATGCTTACTTTCACGTAAATCCCAGGACCATCAGACTCACTTTTCTTTGGCTGAAAGTTATTCTTTCTATAGGACCGGATCGGTGGCCACCCCACAATTTGTGCTCTGTATGGAGCATATGCATCAAAAGAATCCATTAGTTTCCATCTAAGTTTATGATCAAATAGTAAGAGATTAAGAAGATCGGTCCTGAAGGCAACTTTTGTTTGTAACTTGTTATGATAACTTACTTGGCAGGAGTGGCAGTTTCATTTTGAGCATCAGATTTGCCATTTGCTCCAAATTCCTCATCAGCGTCCTGCAATGGTCGCTTCTTGTTTCTAACATTGGAAACTGATTGTTCCTCTCTTTCATCTGTTCCTGGCAACCCTAACCTTAGCTCGGTTGCCTTGAGGTTTAGATCATTCTCATATGCCACGCTGCCTTCCATTTTTCAAAGATCTTCACCCAAATGATACACCAAATCAACTTGTCTGGAAACCAAAGTTCCTTCTTCAATGTAGAGATGAATGCGACCTGATGCTGTCTAAGGTCTGAGTTCAGAAAAGTTCTTGTAGTTCCTTTGACGACGCAAAAAGTTTGAGAGAAACGAAAATGTTTGGAGTTTGTGGTGGAAATGGGAATGCAAAAGCAGGTATTTAATAGGACATGATGAAGTCATAAAGCAAGGGTATGGTGTATTAAGAGTAATGAGGAAGCCTTGATATTCTCTCAATGCACGAATTATGGACAAAGGCAAGCTAAGCTGTCGGTAGCAACAGCAGCAACTTTGAGGCAAGCTGCCCCAGCTATACGGGGACAGGGTGGGACAAGCTCAGCCGCCCATATGGAAGACTTGAGCCTTCAGTGGGACGGTCAAGATGCGTTTTGGGGGGTTGTGGGAGTGAAATCAGGGGCGTTGGTTTTTCTTTAAATGAAGGAAAGAAGGCAGCATCCCCATGTGAACGGGGTCCATCTTGGGTGTTGGGTATGGGCACAGCATGGCCATGTGGGGCTAGAATTTAGCAGGGTTTTTGAATTGGTTAATTGGACTGTGGGGTTCATTTCATGTGGTCTGTCCCGTCATGTGTGCAGGTCAGCCCCTGAATTATTCCTAGCTAGACAAAATTCAAACAAGAAAAAGTGTAATTAAAAAGCTTAATTATTTTAATTACTATTATTATGCATCTCTGTTGGCTATCATAACTAAGGAAAACAAGTTCATTTGACCCAGTCTGTTTGTAGTTGATTGACATTCCACAATCCAAACCTTGCCGTTTCTGTTATTTCCTTTGATCTTTAGTTGTTGACCCAACTCTTTTTAAGGGGAGACCGCCGGATTAGTAATATTAATAAGTTTCCTAAGCATTGGAGCCTCCATTAATGTATCTGGATTAGTCTCAGTTTATGAGGGGAATAAGAAAATCTTCAATACTTTGGGATGCTGAATAAACTGCCGCTCTGCTTTCTGTCTTTCCTCATCCCAGAGCTAAAATTTTTACCTACTAAAAATCACTTTTAAGGAGATTATAGGGTTGATCTTTAGTCTATACATTGATCATTGTGCTTTTCATTATCAAGGCTAATTTTTACTATGCAGTCTGCAGGTCATCATTTAGGCTTTTGGTTGAACTAGTTTTCCCAGAATCATTTCATGAGCTACGCATTCCAATGGTTGCTAGTCATGTGTTGCCTAAGTGCTATTATTTCACCTTGATTATATCTTTTCAACAAACAGGTTCTGAATTTCCAATGTTTAAGAAAGCTGCAAGGCTAAAAAACTACATATCTTTAGCTTTTGCTTTAGTTAAATATTAAAGCAGGAAACTACTAGTACTGTAGTAGCTATCAATAATATAAGGGAGTAGTAGGCTCATGAGGAACTCTGTATTTTTAGCAAAATAAATCAGATCAAACCTTAGAAAGGAGAACACATGAAGCATGGTTATCATTAGACGCTGCCTATTATTACCCTCCCAGGATGAGTCCCACCTTGTCCTCTGGTCTGAATGCGCTCCATTGGATGCTCAATTGACGCAAGATGGGCATTCAAAGTTATCAGCATCAGGGTCCATTTCAGCCTCACCCGTGCGCATTAAAATGCTGTTTGATCATTATTATTCTTGTTCTGCTATATTGATACACATACCATCCAACGCCTAATATTTGATAGACTCTCTTGGTTCAAATCTCTTTCTTCCTAGCAAAAATGAACCAATTCATTTTACCGGCATGTTATTTTCCAGGTTTCATTTTCTATGGTTTGAATTTAGAGAAGCATGCTAGACAATCTATATCTTGATCCATGACGAACCAAACATGTTCACAAATGCAGATATGCATCAAATGATCCAAAAGGAAAGAGAACAAAAGAAATAACATCACTATATATATATAGAAACAATTCATGTCATACTTCATTAGAAATAATAGGGATGAGTGTTAGCACAGCAATAATTATCAAAATTCAAATAATAAATGATTTTCAATAAATTTTTTATATGGGGTTTCAACAATTCAAACTATGATGAAATATTTTATTTGAGTTTCTTTTATTCATAAGATGATGCGTAATATCTCATTTTATCTCATATCAAATATCATATATGAATGTAATTTTTAAAATTTATATAAAGATTTAAGTCAATTACTACTAGTAATTTGAATTTAAACTTTCGAAAGTCATCTAATTTTAACTCAAAATGTTATTCAGAAGTAGGAATGCTTACAGCCAACCACTCCATACATGGAAAAAAAATAGTCAAAGAATCAATTAATCCCTTCTAAGTTCAGCTTCCCTGGCAGAGAAGCAAAATATCCATTTTCTTTTTCTTCTTCTTAGGACAGCTGAGAGTTTTTCTTTGTCCGGCTGTCGTCTATCTTTTCTGCATTTCCCTTCAGTCCTGTTTCATCTCCCAAATAAAAACAAAAGAAAAGAAACAAATCGAAGATCGTGCATTGATATTGAAGTAGGGTTTGTTTTTTTTTTTTTGGGTTACAGTTGCTGATATTCATTTCATCCAGGAAAGCCATGGTCTTAAATGTATAAAGGGTTTCTATTACGACTTTAAGGAATCCAACAAGTTTTAGTACAGATGTTTGAGCTGTGCTATGCTGTCCGTGGCCATGGCATGGCTCACACCGTTAGGTCATTATTGCTCAAACAATGCAGCGATAGTAACAGGGTCTAAAAATCTTAGAAGGGGTTAGTTAAAACTTGTGGCCTCTGCCACAGCATCATCCCAATGAAAGCTGTAGCTGACTTAGCTTTGCACGTTTGTGGTGCCTGAGCGCCCTTCAATCCCAAAACGCCCCTACAGGGACAGCGATGCATAACAAATATGAATCCAGGTGTAGGTCTATTTTGCAGAATTTAATTCACTACCATTTCCAGGTTGGATATGCATTGAGATATGACTCTTCAATGGAGTTGGAAAATTCAATGCTTAATTGCAGTGGCAGGTCGTCGGTAAAAGCTTTGACTCTGAACTAATTCCTGTCTGATACGGACCATTCAGCATTTCTGGTACATTAAGATTCTGATTCGTGTCTGGTTCTGAGCTAGGAGACGTGTCCATGTACTGGTAGTGAATCAAATTTATTGCAGAAAGCTCTGACATGATTTTTGCATGTTCATTTCTTTATGCCTATCCTTCAAGATATAGTCTCTGATATTTTCTGAGGCTAACTTATTTGAACAACAAGTTACCTAAATTAAAATAGGTAAATTATGGGAAAAAACTGTTAAACTTTGTGCAGAATAATGAAAAAACATACGGATTGTAACTAGATTCAAAGCACTTTGACAGCAAATTGAACATAAGATTTGCTTGAATCAGGCTAAATACACCGAAAGGTTCCTGTAACTTTTAAAAGTAAAAATGTAGTTGCATCCATTATTGACTAGGGGGTTCAACAAACAAATGAGTGCCTGTTTTGAACTTTCTGATCAAATTTCAGCTGAAGAAAACGCGTGTTGAAAATTTATCAGACAAGAACACATTTTTTTTCTCATTAGAAACATGCAAGCAACTTACAGGAAATGAGCCTGAATTGACAATGTATCTTCTTATGTATATAAAGAAACTTTTAAGTAGAATATAATTTCGATTCGGCGGCCACAAACAGAAAACACACGATGCAAAATGTGTGCTTAATTATTCTTTAATCATATTCAACACTTTGATTACTAGGTATCTAATCTTGTTCTCACCAACACAAACACTCTGGCCCCTTTTACAGGTTATCATAGCTTGGATCTGTTTCTTTGTACTTTGTTTTAGCCAGTCGGTGCTGAATTGCTGTGATACCCCTTTTTATCATAAACTCCGGTTTCACTCCATACTTCATAGCAGAAAACAAAGGGAAAAGAGCAGTAACTTGGAATTAAAAATATACCGACATTGGACATCAGGGTCAGGTTTAAAGCTCAAATGGAGCACAAAAAAAAAAAAAGGAGAGTTTCCAAGCTGTGGGGTGCCCCAACTGGCCATGACAGTATAGAAAAAAGATGACAAATACAACTTAGATGAGAATAAGTGGTCCCAAAACGGGCCAATGTGCCAACACACAAAGGAAACCAGGCCCCTGTGCAAGGAACCCCCACACCCTAATTTGAAGGGCATTGAACTAGACAAAATTGGGGGGTGCCCGAGTTGGAGAGGGCACCTTTCTTTGCATTAAATCCGTGGGGATTCACTCACCTGGCTTTTTGTTTTAGGACCACTTTGAAGGCAATCAAGGGTCCACCAATTCTTCTGCTGCATTGTGCACCTCCACCTTTGATATCTATTCAATTATAAATTTTTTCCGGACAAACCGTGTGTTTTCCAACAACATATACCCACCCTCTCTTTCAATTCCTCATGTGCATGCGGTGTAGATGTCTTGATAATGTTATTGAAAGCTAAATTCAATAGCCCATGGTTTTCGATTTTTTCTTTTTCTTTTTATAACTGGGGACAGCAAGGCATTTGGGATTTCATGAATTAATTGCTACGTGTGCATAAAATCTTTGGAAATGTAATAAACACAAGGGAGAGTGTGATAAAGTTGAATTGAATTGTCAGTGTTTGGAGGTCATGATGTTTCTGCAAAAACCAAACTATGTGCTGATGGCAGCAGACATTGGGGGTAAATTAACTTTGGTCTTATCTTCTGGTGAACTGAACTTGCACATGATTTAAACTTAAGAAAGAATTGTATTGAAAATGAGTCTAGCTTCATTGTAAAGTTGACTTGATTTGAAGTTGCAACACATTAATTTTTTTCTGCCGCAATCATAGTTCATTCATGAATTTAACCAAATTCTTTCATCTGGCATTGCACCTTCATAACTTACAGATTCAAGGTAAAGAATGAAATGACCAGAAGTTAATGCCATTCAGCAGGGAAAAAAAAAAGAAAAAGAAAGGGTGATGCAATAATACCAAAAAAGAAAAGAGGATCAAGGAGAAATGAACAAGGGGAAATGAGTTGGATGCTTTGCTTTTCTTTACTAAGGTGAGAAACAGAAAGAAGAAGGAACATACATTTTTCACTTTTAATGATATCTTTTTGTCTTATTTTTCACTTCTTGTTACTGTTAGTAAGAAAGGATGTGGCAGCTGTCATCTTCTTTTTCTTTCTACCCTATTTCTTCCACACAAAATATGCTTGGTGGGTAAGAGAAAATGCTATTAAGGTCTTAGGATGGAAAAGAGTGTGCATGACAAAATGCAGAAAAAAACAACTTCCTCCTTTTTGGTCTGGCAAAAGAGAAAAGTTAGCAGACAATCTGAAGATGAGGTTCCTTCTTCTTTATATCTGTAGTACACTAATTAAGAAATGATCTTTTTACCATAATTCTCTTTGAAATTTCTCTGAATTTTCTTTTATTTTAAAAAGAATAGTCAAACTAGAAGCATTAGAAAATAAAATGAAAGTTGCAAATGAATTCTCTCTTGTAAATACACCTTTCAATTATCTAAAACTATATGATAAATGTCTCTCCAATCTCCATTAAAGAAACAATAATTGGGTCAAATTATCCTGATGGGCGTTCGGGTCACGGTTCAACCTGCAGTGGCCCCAATTGGTCGGAAGTTGAACCCCAACTCAAGGCTTCAAGCAGGAGCGCGTGGGGAAATCTTTTGTTTTCAGATAGAAAGGGGAGCCAAACCAGGATTTTGATCTCCAGTGGTGAAAGAATCGATACTAATAATAACAAGCAGTAGGAGCTAGGAAGCATCATCCGGATGTACACGTGTGGCATGCTGATGCAACCCGATTGGTCAAGTTGGCCCTCTCCTCTTCCGGGCCCCAGCACATGAGAGGGTAACCCAAAAGAGAGGGTCCCATTTTCTGATATCCTGGGTGATCAGAATCTGATTGTTTGTTTGTTTGTTTGCCCTGGCTGTCAGGCTCTGATTGACAATCTACGGATATGATTTGGCAGATTTGCATTGCAGCACGAAGCCAGGGCTTTGAAGGTCGAAAGTTTAAAAGAGTAATGCCCGATCCAGGTCAAGCCACGTCGATGCATCAATGACCATTCATGGTTGTATCAAAAGGGCCCCCCCTGCCTTTTGAGAAACCGCGGAGCTGGAACATTATCAATCATCATGGGACCCTTTGTTAAACTCATCGTCAGTCTTGTCCTAGGTTATTACTGTTCGGATGTACTCCATGCTTTGCTTCACCACTGAAACTTGTCCTGTTACAAAAGCATGAAAAGTTTCATGGTCCTGTATGCTTTCCTTTCATAGCTCTACCTAGGCTTTCTAGTTCTAGCAGCTTGTCGGTCGGAATGCTTCCGAAATTTGGAGACAAGATGCTGAGTACTTGATCAAGTTCTCCTGTCAGGTACTAGAAAATTGCAACTCTTGCAGGACTTAAAAGAGTTCTATACCAAGTACGAACATTTTCTTTATCTAAAACTATAAACAACATAGAATTCAAATTTCGAAAATTACTACTATATTCAAGGTTCTTATCATCAAGTAATGCTTCATGGTGGTGGGTCAAGTAAACAAATGAGCATGGTTTTCATTCATTTTCAAGGTTTTTAGCCTTTAGGGAAAAAATGGGAAAAGAGGAATTAGTTGAGCAATGGAATAAGAATTAGGAAGCCAACTTCTTAGTCCTCTCTCCTCTCCCTACCCTCTATTTTTAAGCTATAAGAAAAGAGTTAAATAGCATCAAATCCTGTTCATTTATCTTCGGTGAAAATAGGGAGTAGGGCCAAAATTTCCTTAAAGAAAAGGAATTCCCTATTAAATTGCAGCAAGTGGAGTAGGGGGTAACTGAATAGGGGATTAGGGGATATACACAGCTTATAGGTTTCCGTTCCCCAGCGCAAGATTCAAGCAGTCCTTCAAAACAAACAAATTTGAAAGGGTCCTTAGTGGCCCATAACAGACTAGCAGCCCTATACAACTAGATGGGCTATGAAAATTTTCTAAGATAGTAGGCCGTAGCGACTACTACAGTAAAATGGGCTGGGACAGCTTCAGGCACCTTCTGAAGGCATTTCCAGGCACCCTATAATTGAAATGCGATGGGTTTCTAACTCTGGGCTAATTGATGTCGGCTAACATGTATAATAATCTGCCTGGTACATATGACTTCTACACATTCATAATGTTGGTTATGTTCCGAACTTTTTGTTAAAAAAAGAGGAACAGGCCAGGTAGGTTTCAAATCAATAATTTTATCACTATTTACTGTAAATTCTAATTCCTGCCATAATTGAGAATAGGAAAAAGTAGGCTTTCTTTTGCTAAAATAACAACATTTGCTTGCAGCAATGAGCTAGAGGGTCTGATAAGAGGCAGCTGGCCATGTTTCTTCCTTAGTTATACTGGAAAACTCATGCCAATGAGTGTGGAAACTACTGCCATATTCAAACATTCATCAACCCGTCTGCCAGCTCAAATCTTAAGCATTAACCGGCGACAGACATAAATTCAAAGGGTTGAGCTGGTAACGATCTGTATAATTGCCATTGTGTGGAGCCTAAGAGGACACAGCTGCAATTTGCAAACGGAACGGACAATGTTTCAAGGGGCATGCAGAGCCGTTAGGAGAGGGGCTTTAAACGTCAGTTCTAAATGCTGATGGACCCCTTGATTAAGGCATTGCGTCAATCGAACACCATTAGTGCAAAGAAGGATTCTTCTGCTCCGTACGTCTTCAAGATATACGTCGTTTTTCGTCCTTTATTTCAGGGATTTATGGGCGTTTTCATGGGGCTGATCCATTGAAAGTCACACCTCTTGTCAATAATAGAAGGGTTCTTTTTCTTCTTTTTATTCTTCTTCTTCTGGGGAGATTGGACAAAGGCTCATAAATTCCGCAAAAGTTAAATTAAGTTTGGATATGCTAATGATAGAACAGTCCGCCTTCTAAGCTGATGTCAACATTTTGAGAGCAACTATTCCTTCATGATCTGCTTAAATGAAAAGCTCCTGCTTTATCTTTATCATTACATTACTCTTAACGGCATCCTCTGTTTTTCCGTTTTGAGGAAGTGCATGGCTTGTGTATAGAGGTGAGCAAAATCAATACAGACCAATTATTCATTCAAATTAGATGCGATTTAGGTAAAATGGTTCGATCTAATTAATCCATTGGATCAATTGGTCCAAAATATTTGGTTTAATTGGTTTTTTAATCGGTTCTCGGTTTTAAAATTTTTGGACCAATTCACTAAAAAATAAAACTAATTTTTTATATATTTATATATATAGTCATATAAATAATATTTTTTATATATTAAAAAGAATTGATAGTAAACTTAATTAATAATATATTTAAAATATATTAACGTATTGTACATACGTATATAAATCATAATCATAGTAATTTAATATTAATAACTATATATATAAACCTATATTAATATGAAATTACAAATTATATATTTTAAATGATATAATTTATATGTTAATATTATAATATATGATAGTAAATATTTTACATATTAATATGTTATAATTATTATACCTTAGTAATATTTTGTAATATAAAATGGTATGAATATATACATATAATTGTATAAATATATTATATATACATATACATAAGCATTACTATAATTTATAATAAACTTTATTTGTATGATTATATTTAATAACTTCATTTGTTATCACCTTAGATTTTATAATATATTGTTTATAATTAGTTATTATTTATACAAATTTTGATATAAAACATTATAACATATAAGTTAAGTCATTAATTATATATCTATAATAAAGTCATATATTATATATACATATNATATAGTCATATAAATAATATTTTTTATATATTAAAAAGAATTGATAGTAAACTTAATTAATAATATATTTAAAATATATTAACGTATTGTACATACGTATATAAATCATAATCATAGTAATTTAATATTAATTATATTTATTTATTTATAAATATGTATTAATATGAAATTACAAATTATATATTTTAAATGATATAAGTTATGTGTTAATATTATAATATATGATAGTAAATATTTTACATATTAATATGTTATAATTATTATACCTTAGTAATATTTTGTAATATAAAATGGTATGAATATATATATATAATTGTATAAATGTATTATATATAATTATACATGAGCATTACTATAATTTATAATAAACTTTATTTGTATGATTATATTTAATAACTTCATTTGTTATCACCTTAGATTTTATAATATATTGTTTATAATTAGTTATTATTTATACAAATTTTGATATAAAACATTATAATATATAAGTTATGTCATTAATTATATATCTATAATAAATCATATATTATATATACATATATTTAATTTATATATAAGCATTATTATAACTTATAATAGACTTTATTTATATGATTGTATAAAACATTTTAATATTATTTATAAATAATTATATATATAATATGAATATATTATATATATACATATATTTAATTCAACATAAGTATTATTGTAACTTATAATAA
Organism: Theobroma cacao; assembly: GCF_000208745.1. Taxonomy (NCBI): domain Eukaryota; kingdom Viridiplantae; phylum Streptophyta; class Magnoliopsida; order Malvales; family Malvaceae; genus Theobroma; species Theobroma cacao. The sequence continues at coordinate 28,589,574 of NC_030853.1, forward strand.
ATTTTATTTATATGATTACAGTTATTAACTTTATTAGTTATTACTTTAGTTTTTATAATATATTATTTATAATTAGTTATTATTTATACAAACTTTGATATAAAATATTATAACATATAAGTTTTATATATTAATTCATATATATATATATATATAATTATGAAATAAGATATAATTATGGATGAAGTTTATAAGTTTATAAGTTTTAATATTATAATTTGTAAAAAAAAAAAGTGATAAAATTTTGATCTATTGATTCAAAATCAAACCAACCAAACCAATTTTATATTTGATCGTTTTGATTTTTCATTATATTTGATCGATTTTTTAAAAATAATTAATTTATTTGATCTTTAAATATGATGGACCAAATCACTCAATCCATCCATTTGCTCACGCTTTACTTATATATCTAGTTGTAGCCTATAGGCCCGCTAGTAAATGCTTGACAGGTACTGTTTTGTATTCTTCTATACTTCTCTTATGCACATGCCTTCATTTATCCATTTACAAGCAGTTCTTTTCATAAATAAATCCTGAAATACTGGCTTATAACTCTTGGCAGGACATAAAGATCATCACAAGTCAGATATTCTTCAGTAAAATGGAAAAGAGAAATACTAATAATAATTACACGTTTAGTCCTCAAGGGAGACCAAGCAGGTCAAAAACACCACATCCCCAGTCAATATTACAGAACAGTTACCCTCACCCACTACTTAAACTAATGATTATGGTACCAGCAACTGTAAAGAAGAATAAGATAAAACTAAAAGAAATAAACAACGACTAAACTTTGATCCTTTCCAGTATAAGTAACAAAGAACTTGATTCATCTAATCTCCTTTTAAAAAGCTTGGTGATCCCTCTGTCAGCCACTAAACTGATTCGGTATCCTCTTTGGTTTCAGTTAAACATTAAGTAAATAGGAGGAACGTATATCTTCTGTAATCAATCCCTTATTACGAACCTTTTGTCATCGATGACATGAAGCTGCTGAACCAAAAAAAAAAAAAAGCAAGAGCAAAAACTGTTTGACTTGACTATCTTTCATATGCAGATACGGATTAGAAAAGGGTTAATGATAGGTTAGTGCAAAAACCGCGTTAGGAGAGAAATAATGAATCAAAGGGCAGCCTGGTGAGGCGTAAGGCCATATTTTTTTAGCTTAGACATTCCAAGCAAAGAGTGGCTTGGGTCAGCCCCCACCATGGCGACCACTGTCCCAGGTTCCACCAACATTTGGAATAATATTATTGCGAGGAGATTCTCATATATTGCGTTTGTAGGACCAATCCTAATAAACTAGATTAGTGCTCATAATTAATATGTTAATTAACTTGTGGACTGTCACTTAATGTGACTTGTCTGCTCTGCTAATAAAGAGTATCAGTTTCAGATTTAATCCATTTGATCCACCAGGGCATACAGCCAGACAGCAACTTTGAAAATGCTCTCAAGAGTTTGAAAATGTCCACAGTGAACCGAATAAGTATGAGTAAAATTGTGTGACATTATAACATACATAGACATACAAATTAAATGAGAGGAAAAGATATGCTTGTGACCACATGATTTGTCATAATCTAGCAACAGTTTTAAACCGACACATTTGTTCAAATTACTTATCATTTCTAGGGTTACATCTCTTACAGTCATATGTACATTAATTTTCCATATACAGATCATAAGTTTATGTTCTATCCTAAGTATTGTTAATGTTAAATTTCATATACTGTCAATGAACAATAATTACCTGTTAACTAATCGAAATTAACATTTTTTAATAAAGATTTTTATGTTGTTTTAAACTTTAATTAATTCAGTGAAAGATATTGAACTATGCAATAAACGATGTAATATAATGTAGCACCTCTATTTTAGCGATTTATTTAATTCATCCTTTGAATTAAGTAAGTAATTAAGTATGAACTTAACTTGTTGATTAGCTTACTTATGTTTATAGTAAAAGAAATTTGGCCGATTTTCCTACTATATATATATATATATATATATATATATATATATAGTACTTTAGAAAATGTTTGAACAATCATCCACATAGTTTCTGTGACAAATGAAGCATGCCATTGACAGGTTCTAAGATTTTTTAAAAAATATCTAGGCATGCATCCCTATATGAGGGCATAGAAAGAAGCAAAGAAAGAGAGAGAGGGAGTGATATAAATAGGACAAGCTTATGGTAACATCGTGATGAAGAGGCCAAGGCATCCAAAGTCGTCCAAAGTTCAAGGGAGATCGTGAAAATCACTTTGTTTACTTTGGGAGCAAAAACAATATTGATCTTGTACTATTTGAGGTCTTCCAAGGCATTTTGTGGCAACAAAACAACCACAGGACAATCTATATTGACACGATATCTTGACTCTATCCTAGTTTTATATCTGGACCACACCGCAAAATCCTCTAAAAAGCTTAGTTCTTTACATTGTAAAAAAAAAAAAAAAAACAAGAGTTATCCAAAGTGGGGGGCTTCCTTTTCCTTTTCCTGTAGAAAGTATAGAGAGGTTTCTTTGTATTCTTATATGATTTTGACTCTACCAAGTCCAAAAGATGAAAAGGGTATTCTCTTTTTCTTTTCCCTTTCCTTGAAAGGGTTGAATTAATTGGGTAATGTTAAAAGAAGATGTGGATGGGAATGGCTAAGAGTCATGGGCGGGGATAATTATACATAATATCATAGAGGTAGGTTAGAAAGAAACAATCCAAAATGGGGTTGGGGACGTTGACAAGGCAAGGGCACAGCTTGGGTTAGGGATGTTTCCTTCTCCTAGGGATGTGACCTGTCTCTAAGTCACAACCATGGCCTCGAAGGGCTTTAGAATGAGTGATGTTGATAGCTTGCTATTGGTACGTACGTTTATGTGTCCTACTGGGGAAATAGGTAACACAATATGGCTCATGCCAATGCCACCCATTTTTTCATGGCTTAATTTGACCAAAACAAAAGAAAAAAAATTATTATTAGTCTCCAAAACTACTCTCCATTGCTTATCATTTTGTACTGGTAGTAACCCCAGCGGTAGCTGTTGTTTTGAGATAGTACCTGTTTTAGTACAGACAACCTCAGAAGGGAAAAAACTTAGAGCGAAATTAAGCTTTGTATGGAAAAATTGGTGATTTATTTCCAAACAAACATTAGACAACATGTAATTGTTTTTAATACAAAAGGGTGATGGAATGAGGCAATGGTTCTTTGGGTTTCTTAATGTTTAATGTAAGAATTTCAAAGGTAATTATTTTTATTTCATGACATAACCTCAATGATTTAAATAAAACAACTCGATGAACTTTACCTGAAAATTTCCAGTGGAAAGTATGCTGTCCTAGAAAGAGAAGACCCAAATTGAGGATGTAATTATATTTAAAAAAATAATTAATCCCCAGGGGGTGGGCAAGTGTCAATTCAAGAAAGTTGTCTTCTAGCTGCAGCTGATCCAAACTTTCTTTTTTTCTTTTCCTCCTTTTCAGTTGTTCTAAGTCAATAATTCAACCCTTTTAAGAGATTTGTCAAGTAGTAAAAGAGAAGAAGAAAAACAAAAAAAAAACAAAGTTAAAATTGGGAGAAAAACAATTTTATTTGTGCAGTGAAGACATACTGCCGCTTTATCAGATTGATATATTTAATAAAACTGGGTGTTGCATGGGATGAATTATTGGTTCATGTGAGAATGTGCATAATTGGAAGGTTCTTAGAAGTATCTTTACTATAAAATAATCACCATTTTTTTATTTAATTTATGCAATATAGTATAAGATTGGGTCGTGCATAATCATATGCTTCTTCTAAACACCCATCTGATACCATTAATTGGAATGGAAGATGCAAATTGGCAATACCTCAAAAAGAAAAAGAAAAACCTTCCACATGCATGTGATTAGTTAACCTTTTGTGACTTCTCATTATGCCCACAAGATGATAGTTTTCAATTTGATAATGGGTTTCAAAAATTAATGTGAGAATGATGATCAATTTTTTTCTTTCTCTGCAAAAAGAAAGATTAAGTAATGATTGATGTTCAAAAATTTAACTTGGACCTGGGGTATATTAAATGTAAAATAATAGAAAACTCTTCAAACTCTATGATTAGTGATCAAGGTTGTAGGTTTCCATAATTTTATTAAGTGAGTTTTATTTAAAAGCGTGACTAGTTAATGTGTTATTTGCCTTACTTTGATGTTAAATATTGGCGCGTCAGCATCCCAAATTTTTAACTTAATAATAAATTATAGTAATTTTTTTACATTAATTGCTATTCAAACTAATCCAATGTTTTTCTTTGAACCATTTTCAATCATATAAGTATTAAGTATTAGTTTATAGAATAAAAGTGGAGGGAAGAAGGATTTTAAACTAAACTTTTTAAGTAAAAAATAAATATACTTATATGTATTTATTATTGAATTAAATGTTCGAAAGTGTTAATAATCAAGTTTAATAGTATAATATATATAGTCAAGTTTAAGGACAAAATTGTCCTAGAGAAATGATATCCCATTGATTCATTGAAGTTTCCAATCTTTTGCAAGAAAGTAACCTAATAGGTATAATCTTTCATGTAATGATTCTAAAGAAAGGCTAACTGATTATTAGGTCCACCAAACGGCTAGGTTATTTTTTCACCATGTTTAAATCTCTTTTACCATCTCTCGACTCCCTTCAATCCAAGTGCTTTGCATGTGATGTATAGTTGACCAAACGAGCAACTGTGGAGACGACCTGCCCAACCCAAGAATCGAATCACGTACACTGTGCAATCAAAGTCGGTTGAAGTTCTTGGTTCAAGATGGACGTCCCATCTCCCTCCACGTGTTGACAAACCATAGATCATGAAGCTGATGTGACGTACACATGCAGCCATACAAGGAACACCCCACAGTTATATTATTGAGGATTCTCTCTCTTTCTTTGTTAGCAAACATAATAGCGAAAGAAACCAGACAGAAGAAGCAGAGGCAAAAGCTATATATCAAGAAAACACAAGAGAGAGAGAGAGAGATAGGAGCAAAAGAAAGGAATAAGAAAAGGTCAAGAGATTATTTTTTCCATGGAAGTTAGTCGCAAAATGGCCAACATGCTTGGTGCTGAGCGTGATTTGAACTTCAAAGAGACTGAGCTGTGTCTTGGATTGCCTGGTGGAGGTGGAGGTGGAGGAGGTGGTGGCGGAAATGAAGTGGAAACTCCAAAGACTACTGGGAAAAGAGGCTTCTCTGAGACTGTTGATTTGAAGCTGAATCTTCAGTCTAAGGAAACTGGCATGGATCTGAACAAGAACATAGAGAATGGTTCAAAAGAAAAAACTCTCCTCCCTGCTTGCACCAAAGATCCTGCAAAACCACCAGCCAAGTAAGTCAAATAAAAGAACCCACCATTTTTTTATCTCTTTATGCTTTCTGATATCTCTATCAAACTTTTTTTGCTCAGTTATCTATGTCAAACTTCCCATACTATATTAAAGTATTATATCTGTTCCTTTTCTACAAAGGATATTAGGGTTCTTTCTTGATTTAGTAATTCTTTGTTGTTTTTAAAGAGTAATATATATAATAACATTTGGGGTTGGATTTTCAGGGCACAAGTTGTGGGTTGGCCGCCAGTTCGATCTTACAGGAAGAACATTATGGCTAACCAGAAAAACAGCTGTGAGGAAAGTGATAAGAAAGCTAGCAGTGGTGGTGCAGCGTTTGTGAAGGTTTGCATGGATGGTGCCCCATATCTGCGAAAGGTAGATTTGAAGATGTACAAGAGCTACCAAGAGTTATCTGATGCCTTGGCTAAGATGTTCAGTTCCTTCACTATGGGTAAGTATACTCCATACAATTATGGCAGTTAGACAGAAAAAAGAAAATAATGCTAACAAGTACCATTTTTATTTTGAATAGATCCATCATCCATGTGATCATGTCCATAACCCCCCAAAACATATCCCTACTGCTTGAAATGACAAGCTAGAAAAAATATATGCCTGTAATATTTATTGCCTTCAAAAAGGACTTTTCAGGATTTTAAACTTCTTCATAAAGGAAAAATAAAAGGTAGGTTTTGACTTTGAGAAAAGATGTTTCATTAGATAATATTACATGCCAAAAAAGAGTGTATTTTTAGGCTACAGAAGGAGAGAAAAGCTGCCCGGTTACTGTTATCTTTTTGTAGTAATGAGGACAAGCTCCGATTTATATGCTGAAACCAAACTGTAAAGAACGCACGAAAGCAGTATCCTCAAGGTTGAATAATGTTACAACTTTTAGAGTTGTCAGTGTAAGAGGCTAGAATTTAGGTTGCATCTCTAGCTTGGCATCTGCATAATTTCATGGTATTGTTTTTTCTTCTTCTCTGACAAATTAAAAACTAAATTTTGACATGGCTGTTTTTTGTGTTGAAGGTAACTATGGAGCTCAAGGAATGATAGACTTCATGAATGAGAGCAAGTTGATGGATCTTCTCAACAGTTCCGATTATGTGCCAACCTATGAAGATAAGGATGGTGACTGGATGCTCGTGGGGGATGTCCCATGGGAGTAAGTTCTAGATTCAGTCCCATGAACAAAATAACAAGCCCAAAGCTTCAAAATTATAATCAATCAAACAAGGAATTTTGCATAAGTGTGATAGTCTTCATTAAATGCCTCTATATCTACATCGTTTAGCAGCAAGAGAAAAGGCGGGCTAGGCCAGGCGCTGGGACATAGAAAGCTGCTACATCTATCAGTTTAACCCTTAACTAAATATTGTAATGAGGTGAAATTTTGCACAGCTAATCCTTGCTTAATTTTTTCTCGCAGGATGTTTGTTGACTCATGCAAGCGCTTGCGCATAATGAAAGGATCAGAAGCAATTGGGCTTGGTATATGTTTCTTCATTCACTCACTCACTTATTTACTTTAGCTGGATTTAACTTTATGATCACTAACAAAGGCTAGTTTTTGTTAAAATTTTCAGCTCCAAGAGCAATGGAGAAATGCAAGAGCAGAGCCTAAACCATACACCTAGCGTTTGGCCAGCTGCTGGTTCTTTCCAAGTTCTGTATCCCTAAAGCCTGGATTGCTGCAACAAGATCCTGGAATAGAGCAAGGCTAGCTGGCTGCACCTTTGGATGTGTCTGTATTTTTATTTGATATTTGGTATATAGATATGCAAAAAAGATCTGGGACATTTGTAATGGACAAGAAGCAATAAACTTAACCCTATTGTCTGGCTTGTTTATTGCTAATGGGGCTTGTTTAATAATCACCTGTTTTTGCTATTGTCTGGTCGTCCTTGCTGTCATAGTTGTTGTGTATGTGTTTTATTCCTTTCCCCCCAGTTTTAATGCTAATACCTTTTTCTTTCCCTCTACCTCCAATCAAAAAGATTCTTCATATCATGTAATTCCATATTCTTCATTTATTAATTTAATTATTTGCATTGTTATGTTACTATTGTTTTATATATATATTCTAGTGTATAATGGAGTACATTGAAATTTGTTAGAATTTCAGGACCCCCATGAGGGAAGGGGGGAACAAGGCCATGTGCAGGCTGATGGGGGGCATTCATTCATGACCATTAGTTTATGCTGTTTACTGGTTATCAGTTTTTTTTTTTTTTTAATTTGGGAGGGGGAGAAGTGTGGGGGAGATAATAAAAAACATAACAATTTGACTGGTGAATGTAAGGCTGCTGGCTGAAAGTGGCTGAATTTTATAAAAGTAGAGACGGTGGTTTGTACCAGCACTTGCCTCTGCCTGTTGTCTTTTTTTTTTTTTTTTTGTATATTTCATAAACATATCAATTTAATTTTTCTGGGATCACTAACATTATTTAGGTTATTTCTATAATGCTGTTCCTTCTCTCTCTCTAATATTGTTTGTTATATATATAAAGGGTTTTTCTTGGATCTGGCGTAATGGCAATCTCATGTTCAATATCTCTGATAGAAATATATAATTTGTGAAATTTGATGTCACCTTATACACAACCAAATCATTATGGAAGGCACCAAAAACCTTTCTTTAATACTGCTCATTACTTAATAGTAATATACGTAAGTTCATTGTCAAAGCAAAGAGTCTGTGGTTAATCTACATATATACTTGTTTCAAGGATTATATATTGATAGACACATCACAATTTCATTAGATTTTAAGTTACATAACACGACAATTTATTCTCATCTCATTAACTTAAACTCCTCTTTTCAGATTTAAGTGTAACCTTTTTTGGAAATTGAAAGCTTCAAACAGGTACAAAAGGATTTGCAGTAAGAGAGGGGATTAAATGAATATCTTCATCGGATTGGAGAATTAATATATCATCGTGTTGATCAAAGAGAATATTACGACTCGAATCTGGAATTTTTACTCAAGTCTCACCCCATCATCTTAATCACTTGAACTAAGCTCAAGTGGCAAAACACAAAATTGGATAAATATTTCTCAAGTTTTTACTTCTTATAATTTTGTTTAAAATAAATGACAAAGGAAAGGATCAAACCTGGAAGCTAATTCTTTCTTATATCAATTGCTAAAAGCATCCAAGTAAAAAGATTGAACCATCCAAAGCCAAAGGTGTGGAAAAGTGCTTACAAAAGTTCTGACTCGTTCATCTAAAACCTAGTAAAGAATTGTTTGCTTGAACCGCAGGCCCATCCTCCCAAGCTCACAGATAGAGCCCAAATTAGACAGGAAACCCTGTGGACCAGACTCTGACTAGTTATTTCTATTATCAAAGCCCATGAGAGGAGGAAAAAAGAAACACTTACAACAATAGATAAACTTTCTTTTGTTCAAAGATAGGAACTTGCAAGACAAATTGTATAATATATAGACATCATTGCTTGTTTCCAAATGCTCTGCTGTTTCTATCCACCTTCCCCCCATGATGTCAATAATCAACAATTTGAATGTCTTCCACTATAAGTATAAGTGAATAACATTGGTCACATTTATAGTATTAGGAAACTGAGGTCATATGATGACAACTTCAATAATTTGTAATTTTATAAATACACTTGGTCATTTCCTAATGAAAGAGAAGGCATTATAGGAGAACTTACAAAATGAGAAAAAGTCAACCCTCAACACAAAACTGATCAAGTAGCCCAAATTTGAGATCTTCATCCCCTGGAGCATGTGTTAAAACTTCCGAACATATATAACCATGCATATGAGGATTCGCCAAGTCTTGCAAATTCAGCCTAACTGAAAGCGGCAAAGCAATAGACTTTAACATCTAAGAAACTTGATATTACAAACATACATCAATGAACAAAATATAGCAGTCTAAAATAGCTGTTTTATTCCTTGGATGCTCTTTCACTGAAAGAAAAGGAAACAGTTTTCGAGGCAGATTTAATTAGGTGTCCATCCCTCGTGCCTCAAATGCCTTTTCATTGAAAGTAAAAGAAGTTTCCGAGGGGGAGAAGAAAGATCCATCCTTCTCTAAACTAGTTTTCTTTATCAAATTCCATAGTTGTTTTTCCTAATGTTCTCAAACTTCCGATGGTCACTACAACTTACATTCCTGCCACAGGTTGCAGAGAGGAAAACTTCCTGTTTCAGTGTTAGTCAGTTGACTTACAACAAATTAATAGGCTGGCTTTATTTTCTTATACTTAACTAACATGCAGGTGGAAGTAAACATGAGAGAGACAGGTAATTGTGATGTGAACATGTTAGAGACATTATCATTTCAAGAAAGCTGCCACCAGAAGCTCACAAGAAAAAAAAAAAAAAAGAGAGAGAGAGAAAGTTATATGTTGTTTCTAGCAACTAGCTCAATGAAAATAATTTGAAGCCAGGTCAATGAAACTCATATGTAATCCCCTACTGAACTCAAATAAAAAACTCACTCTTAAAAATTCCAATATTGACTTGTTGAACAAGTCTTTCTCTTTCTCATATTATTTCCCTCTAATGTTATGTGCAAGACCAAACCCTTATTGACCAGATAAACGGTTTAACACTATTGGTTGTTGGAACTTAGATATAAACAAGGAACCTGAAAGAGTGACCTAGACAATGACACGTGCAAGACCTAACCCTGATTGACCAGATAAACAGTTAGCACTTTTGTTTTTTTCCATTTGTTGGAACTTAGATATAAACAAGGAACCTGAAAAAGTGACCTAGACAATGACCATTACTACTATAAAAATTGTTTACATTACATATTAGTCCATCGGAGTAGTTAAATCTTATCTACAGAACTACCTCAGAAGTCCTTGATACTACAGAACTACCTCAGAAGTCCTTGATACATAAATTAAAAATAGAGGTCAGATAACAATCCTTGTTTGAATCCTTCATCCAATCACCTCTAAGGACAAGCCAAAAATAGAGGTCAGATAACAATTTGTTTGAATCCTTCATCCAATCATCTCTAAGGACATTATATAGAGCACATTAAACACCACATTATCATCTTCCTAACCAATACTCAGCCTCACCCCTTTTGATTATCCCTTTTACCAGCCTGAGCAGTTTATGAAGAATTAATCAATGGCCGTTCCTATACTTAAGATGGTATTGCTCTTAAATGGACATGAGCACAATACCTTCCTACACAGACATCATGTTCCAAGTCTATTCGTAGGCCAATCAAGAAGAGGAAGCATGAAAATAAACCAAATAAATAATAGTGCGTCAGCTGGAAATGAGTCTCAGCCTCTTCTCTCAGAAATTGGAACAGAGAGAGTAAAAGAACTTCAAGAAATTAAGACAGCAGAAGAGCCTGAGATAAAATTAGCAGACACTTGGAGAAAGATACATGGTGAGGATGATTGGGTTGGTATGCTTGATCCCTTTCATCCCCTCCTACGATCTGAGCTTACTCGCTATGGAGAAATGGCTCAAGCTTGTTATGATGCATTTGATTTTGATCCATTCTCCATCTATTGTGGCAGTTGTAAATTTAGTCCTGGCAAGTTTTTCCAGTCTCTTGGCTTGACACAACATGGATATGAAGTGACCTGCTACCTCCATGCCACATGCAATATCAACTTCCCCAGCTTCTTCAAAAGATCATTAAGGTCTGAGAAATGGAGTCAAGCAGCAAATTGGATTGGTTTTGTTGCAGTGTCAAATGACGAAACATCAGCACATCTAGGAAGGAGGGACATAACAATTGCCTGGCGAGGCACAGTAACAAGACTGGAATGGCTAGCTGATTTTATGTACTTTCTAAGGCCAATTAAAGTACGCATGATCCCATGCCCTGATCCAAGAGTCGAAGTTGAGACTGGATTTCTTCATTTGTACACAGACAGGAATAGAAATTGCCCATTTAGCAAGTACTCAGCAAGAGAGCAAGTTCTAACAGAGGTCAAGAGACTAATGCAGCAGCACAAAGGTGAGAAATTGAGCATAACAATCACAGGTCACAGTCTAGGGAGCGCACTAGCAATATTAAATGCTTATGATATAGCAGAGACAGGAGTAGAAATCATGGATGATGGGCAGGCAGCCCCTATATGCGTTTTCTCATTCTCAGGGCCACGAGTTGGGAATATCAGGTTTAAGGAGCGAATTGATAAGCTTGGAGTGAAGGTGCTGAGAGTGAGGAACGTTCATGACCAGGTGCCTTTGGCACCTGGGATATTTTTCAATGAACGTGTACCATCCACACTACAAAAGCTAGCAGAAAGGTTTTCATGGTGGTATTCACATGTTGGAGTGGAACTTGCTTTGAACCACAAAGACTCCCCCTTCTTGAAAGAGACAAATGATCTAGCATGCTTCCATAACTTGGAAGCACACCTTCATTTAATTGACGGGTAAGTATATTCTTGTTTTTGGGTTGTATAACCAAAGATGAAGTTTTACTTAATCATGAGGTCTAACAGAATTGTGGAATTATAAAGCAGTCTTAATTCCAAGAGAATTCAACAAAAAGAAAGCAAAATTGTTCTTCTCATATTTGCATCCATGGATTAAGACCTAATAAGAATTTAAAGGTACAAATAGGAAGATGGTGTCTAGAATTCACAATATTCAACAGTCACCTACCTTGACAGAACCATTGAACCAAAGTAGGTTTTACTGCATGTTATGTCCAAATTTCTTTTATATCATGTCTGCTTCTGTTTCTTTCTTTCCCTTGTCAATTTTCACCACCCATATGTTATTCACAATAGGTCACTACCACTCAACCCTGAATTTCGACATTATCATCATTTTTTCCTCAAAAAGGATGCAAAATATCATTCATTTATTTATGCAGTGCATGCTTTTCATGAAGTGCCTTTAAAAATTTAGAATTTATCAACCTAAATGCTGTACTTGCTAGAATAGGATTTTGTAGTAATTATTACAAAGAAATTATTAACAGCAAATAACTAAATACTTAGTCGTTTTCTTATTCTTGCAGTACTACAGATTGATATGATCCTACTTTTTAAAGATTTTGCATTTTTATAAAAGTTAATTGAATATGAAAATTCTATTCATACAGTAATAATTGTCATCATGGTAAATCGTTGACTTTACATATTAAACTGTTTCATGTATTCACTTGATACATCAAACTGTGGGATGGTATCAGCAATTCGTGTATCCTGATTAGGACATTGCTATATTCTTCATAATAATGCCATTTGAAAAACCATGCAGACAATGGGCAAGCTTTGGGTTTAATTATAATAATTCTTTGGCCTTTTATTTTGAATATGAAAAGGTACCATGGGAAGGGAAGAAAGTTTGTTCTTGCCAATGGAAGGGACATTGCATTGGTGAACAAGGCAACTGACTTCTTGAAGGACCATTACCTAGTCCCTCCAAACTGGTGGCAAAGAGAGAACAAAGGACTTGTTCAAAACCACAAGGGTCATTGGATTCAGCTTGAACGGCAAGATCTTGAGGATCATCTAAAGAAATACGCCCCTACTTCTAGACATTGGGAATAACTGGAGAGAAGTAATACAGTACTCACTCAGAAGGCAGCAAAGCTTGTTGATTGAAGCAATGACAGCTCTTGCCCTCTTATAATTGATAGGAGATATTGGATGTTAGACTGAACAATACAATAACAACACAAGTTGCTAGTGTTGGATATCTAAACTAGAAGGTAAGTTGGTTGCTTAGTGAAATTATTGAATAAAGCCATTAGGTCGATTGTTGCGAACTATTTCTTCCTTAGGATTACTGTTCTAATGCATGTAAAATGCTCAACAATAAAGTCACATCGTTAGCAACTATATACACTGTTTTGTATGGGAATAGATTACAAATATTGAAACTAGACATTAAAGAGTTCAACTAGAAAGTTAAGAAAACTTCTTGAAGTAAATCATAAAGCAATCCAAGCATATGACAGAGCACAGAAGAAGTTAAAGCAATTTGCGATTATTAAGAGGCTACAAATTGGCTTGGATGAACAAGCAGGACTTCACATTTTGATTTTGAGGCAGAGAAAAGTTATATGATTATACTGCTCAGAAGATAGCAAAGACTAAAAAGCACTACCTTCTTATTTATTGTAATTGATTTTGAGGAAGAGAAAAGAAATCTTTGGCATTCCGTGCCACCTCTGCCTCTAATACTGCTTCCAACACAATGTCTGATCCTTTTGCACTTTCTGTCACCACAATCAACAGCTACTTATATGAGCACATTCATTTAACATGACTCTTAAAAGAAGTAAATAGAAAAAGGTTGCAAAAGCAATTGAACATGCAAATATTTTCATTACATGGGATAAATGTACATTCTTTCCTGGAAAAGAGTTCAGATCTGTTATGTTTAGGCAACAGCTGAGTCCATATTGAAAATAGAAGAAGGAGGGTTGTATCAAGACTTCTTTATATTGACAGGAAGTTAATATCATAAGTTAAAGAGATAGTAGGAGTTGCATTGCCTATTCTGCAATAAAAATATGATGCAGGAACCTGATGTTTTCATCAAAACATACACATTCATATACATACAACCCCAAAATGGACATGCATACATAAAAGCACAGTACTTTCAACAATTTCGATGCTAGAGAAGAAAATTTAGAAGAGAGCTCTGATCTTATACCACATAAAATCAAAACTTCTTCAAAGAAGAACATGATCCATAGAAACAGAAAAACAATATCTAGAAACCTTCAAATGCAGGTGCAAATAAACATAATTAATAAAAATAAAATTTAGTAAATAATTGATAAGAAATCTTATGACCTTTTTGATCTGCAAGGAATCCAGCATCTTTAGCTGAAACTGGAAGAACAGTGAGTTCACCAAATTCATAATTAAGATTTTCTTCTTCTACACTGCACTTCGCTGAATCAGCTTTAACAGCTTCAGATTCAGCCAATCTCGCATAGGCAGTTGCTTGGCTATGCAAATTAGTTGAAGCCAAAGATTTGACATTATAATCCTGAGAAGGATGCATGTGCGGAATCAAGACGATGCAAAGGAGACATGCTTTATGAATAAAAAAAAACAAATAAAACATGAAGAAAGGGTATCAGTAATAATGATTAGATTCAAAACCTTCTTCACAGCATCATCTGAATTCTTCTCTTCTTCACCTTTCCCAGGTGGAATTGTACCTGCTAAAAAACACACAGACAAAAGAAGAGGGCAGGGAGGAAGTTACGTAACATGAAGCAGAACAAGGTAGCAATGCTAACATATAATTTAAACCAAGATCACTACCATTACTATCAGAAGCAGGCTCTGGAGGACTATCCATCAGTCTTCGAGTCATAGGACCAGGATTCATGAGAGATAAACTCCGTATTTCATACCGAATTGCATCTAGTTGTGCCATTGTATCTTGAAGCTCTTTGTGAACCTAAACACGTCAGACCACCATAAGGTGAAACAGAAACCTCCCTAAATTTGTCGCTACCACTACCTTCACAGATTATGTTCACTATACACATTTCCTTTTCTATATTACATACTATACAATCTAGAAATGTTACCTACAATGGACATTCAAGGAGTTTGAAATTTCTTGGCAGGAAGAACAAGAATAGCAATAAAAATAGAAATTTTATCTGGTAAAGTCTGGTTTCTTTAACTTTGTTAAATGAAAAAGAAGTACCTGGCGAGCTTGAGATTGTTGCATAACATTATCGAATTGGCCACGAGCTAATTGAACATACCCAATTGCTCGACCTGCTAACCTTCCAGCTGTTCTTGCAATTTTTGGGAGATCCTTTGGTCCTACAATGGATAAAACACTAAACCCATTTCAATTTTTGGCTTAAAAAAAAAGCTTTCTTTTTAACAACAATGAGAGTATTTCTTGAAAACCCAGAATCCCAATTAACCCCACAATACACACACACACACACACACACACATATATATATATATATAGAGAGAGAGAAGAATTACCTACTAGAGCAGCAGTGGCTCCAATCAAGAGGAAGAGCTCTCCATAAGAAATACCAAACATTTCGAGACAGTCACTCGATAGCCAGTCGGCGCGCGTTCTCTATTAACGACCGCGGAGCAAGAAGAGTTTCTGGCACAATTAGACCAGCCTTGCCACAGGTGATCAAAGTGGCCCCGAAGTCTTCCAAGATTTGGGCTACTGGGCTTGGTCGGAATTCGAGTATGACCCATCAGAAACTGCAGCCCTCATATATATATAGATTTTTAATTTGCATTTTTTGTATCAACAAGGATTGAAAATCGAATTGCTCTTGTTGAGCCTGCCTGATAAGTAAATCCAATTCCCTCATACATTAACCACGACTTCATGAAAATCCTCAAAATAAAAAGAAAATGAAAAATTAAAGTTGCATGCTGCTTTAAGTCCTTAACTTCGAGAGCATATTTCAAAGGCTACCAGGCTATAAGATTTGTATATTATATATTTTTTTAATTTATGCAAAGCCTGAAGGGGTTGCCAAAAGTTTGTTGGAGACCACATGTTTGGATTGAATGTCCCGAACAACTGCCATTTTCAGTAAAGTGGAACTATCAGACCAAACTGCATCTAGCATTTCCTTTGAACAGGTGCTTAAATGTTAAGAGATCAAATTAAACCAGCAGTTTTGGTCTCTGCCATAAGCAATATGTTGCTTGGTTGAAGTCCAAATATGTGCACTGTACTGTTTGACTTTTGATCCCATCCTCATGTAGCTCGATTTTGGGACCAATCTTTCTTCACAAAATTTTCAAACTCATGGAATGCTCGTAACCATGGCGAGCAACAGCTTCAACAAACGAATTGTTTTTTGCCATGTGCCTTGCCTTGATTGATTTAGCAATATTCTCTGCAATGATATCAAACTCTGGCACTTACCCTTGAAATTCCCTTTCCGATCAATCTCTTCCCATGATACATATCCGGATATCATTGATCAATTCCAAGTAACCTAATCTTTCTCCTCCATGTCATCCCAAACATCCCGGGCAAACTCCAAAAGCAAGCCTTCAAAGTACATATTAATCAAACAATTACTAATTTACAAAGACATGAAATTGAAACCCCGGTTTGTTTACATGGCTATATGGATTTGTTCACCTTCAAAGTCTGAGCTAAGCCTCGGAGGCTGAAGAAGCCAGGAGAAGAAATGCGTACTTAAGATAACTGAGTTTAATGCCTTCTCTATCCATTTTGAGGTACAAAAGGAGGGAACTTCTAGGAGAGCTATGTTGGGTAAATTAAGCCTTTGATTATTGAATTCCAACACAAGTTATTTGGAGAAGGGATTCGGTTGAAGATGACGTGAGCATGGTCGGGGGAGTTGAGGGCTACCAGCTTGGTGATGAGATTGTTTTGGAGAGGGAGGCCATGGCGCAGGATTTGAGCGTGAATTCCGTGATGCCCATGAGATCTAAAGCTCCATTCTTTATAAAATCTTACGTAAAAAAAGAGTCCAAATATTTGCCCCTTGTTTACCGCCGCTCTGTGAATGAAATCGAAGGTTAAAAAACCATATAAGAAGTGAAAACGTTAAAATTTGGTGAAGGAACATGGAAATAGATAAAAAAACTTCTTTTGCTTTTTGTTTGGATGATAGGAAAACAATGGAAAAGGATGGAAACTTGGACCGTTTTCGTGGACCATATGTTCACAATTTTTTTCTCTCTCTCTTTGCTCCCTTGTTTGGTATAAATTGGAATTTGGAAGTTGACAAGAAAGAAGTAATTTTTTTTCTTTTTTTAACCATATTTTTTATATTAACATTAGTGTTATCAAAGAAAATATTAATATTCATGTTATCATTTTTAAAAAAAAAATTATGATAATAATTTTAATCGTAAAATTAAATTATCATTCAATATTTGATATTAAATGAAATTATTTGATAAATTTTGATTCAATTACTAATAAAATATCATAATTTATATCATACATTATTTATATAATTATGTATAAGCATACATCATGTGTAACATGACATAAAATAAATGCATATTTAAAATCATTCACCACATTTAAATATTAATAATTAACATTAATTGAATATTTTTATTTTTATTTCCATTAATCATATGATTTTTTATATAATTTTTAATTATAACATATATGTGTCACTTTGCATAAACCTTTTTCATTTGTAATTACAACATGCCCTTCCTATAAGAATACAATTTTCTTTTTTTTTGTGTCAAAAAATGTTTTTTCAATTTTTTTAGATCAAAATAGAAACTGAAATATAGTTAAAAAGACAAATAGTAAAGAAAATAAAGAATGAAATAAAAAAGGTTCGGGTAAACAGCTTGCTTAAGGCCAAAGCCAATACCCAAAAAATGAATAATATACTAGTAAAATACATGATCGGCCGGCCGCCAACGATAACTTCCGATCAAATCCATAAAAATCCCAAAACCCAACTCCTCCGATCAGGGTTTTTCACTTTCTTCCCCGTTTTCCCTCACTTTCATTTCAACCAAGCAAACCCCATTCCCTGCCCACCGAGCTAAAAAACCACAAATAAAAAACCCCACGAAAGATTTTCTGATATGGATTTTAACGAACTAGAGGCGATCGAAGGCCTACGATGGCCGTGGCACTCTTGGCCGACAACGAAACCCGACTTAACCATCCCACTCGCCGTCATGTGCACGCCGTTAACGGAATTCGCGGAGCTTCCGATCCTCCGTTACGACCCTCTCACTTGTTCCAAGTGTGGCGCCGTTTTGAACCCATACGCGCGCGTTGATTACACCTCCCGTATCTGGTTTTGCCCTTTCTGTTTCTTCAAAAACCCTTTCCCGCGAACTTACTCTTCTTCACTCCGTGAATCCAACCTCCCTGCCGAACTCTTCCCAAATTACAGCTCCGTTGAATACGCAAAAACTGTCAATTCCGTTAGTAATCCTATTGGGTCATCGCTGTCGTCGTCTTCGTTATCGTCAATGACGTCACTGAAAATGACGGCGTTGGCCGGAGAGGTGGGTGTTAGAGGTCCGGCATTTGTGTTCGTGGTTGATGGGTGTTTGGAGGAAGAGGAGTTGAGAGGGGTTAAGAGTGAGTTGTTGCGCGTGGTGGAACAATTGCCGGAGAGCGCGCTGGTTGCGTTGGTTACGTTTGATGCAATGGTGAATGTGTATGACCTTGGGTTTTCGGAGTGTTCGAGGGTTGTCGTCTTTCATGGTGATCGGGAGCTTTCGTCGGAGCAGGTAATGAGAATTGGAAACTAGGAGACGCTGAAGACTTCGTTTTCTTTTTGTTGGATAATTGTTTCTGAATAGTTTGTTATGCAATGTGATCAAGAATTGTACTATATTGTTAGTGTATTTAGAGAATCCTTTGGTTGTTTTGAATGCAATTATTATGGTCTAAAGCTGTGTTTTTCCGATGTAGAGTTGAATGATGGGACATTTTAGTTTATTGTGTTGTTATTTGAATGTTAAATTGAAAGTTGGGATCTATTGGTAGTGATTGTATTTTGTTGGCAATGGGGAGAACATTTGGTAATACAGTTCTTGTTTTGGCCAAATTTCTTTCGATATAAAGTTGAAAGATGGGACGTTGTAGTTTCTCATATTGATATTTGGATGCTAAATTGAAATGTGGGAGTGGTTGTTACTGTTGAATTAGTTAGATTATTTTTAAGGGAGGAGCTGCTGGTATGAGTGAAAGTCAAAATGGTGCTGCCGCCTGAGCTGCTCAAGCCTCCTAGCACTCTGCTTTTGTTGAACATTTTTAGTTTTAATGTGATTAACTGATTTTGTTTCCTTTGGTGCACTCAGATACAAAAGTTTCTTGGACTTGGTGGTACAAAGCTACAGCAACTTGGAAAGACCCCTGTTATCCAGAAGCAGAGTTTTCTACTGCCCATATCTGAATGTGAGTTCAATATAACGTCTGCAATCGAGGAGCTTCATTCTTTTGCGCAGATGACATCAGGCTATCGGCCTCAAAGGTCAACTGGAGCGGCAATATCAACTGCACTAGGACTTTTGGAAGGATGCTTGGTGAACACGGGGTCCAGGATCATGGTCTTCACATCTGGACCTGCTACTCTGGGCCCAGGGATTGTTGTAGACTCAGATCTTGGTAATGCTATTAGAAATCATAGGGATCTTATAAATGGTCAGGCACCATACTATCGAAAGTCTAGCACCTTTTATAAGAGATTATCACAGAGACTATGTGATTCATCTGTTGTTCTTGATTTATTTGCTTGTTCTCTGGATCAAGTTGGAGCAGCAGAACTAAGAGTACCTGTGGAGAGTTCAGGTGGATTCATGATTCTGGGGGAGTCTTTCGAATCAGATCAATTCAGAAAATCCATGAGGCATATATTTAGTCGTGATGAAGAGGGAAATTTGAAGATGCATTTTGATGCAACCATTGAGATAGTGACCACTAAAGATGTAAAAATCTGTGGAGCCCTTGGACCTTGTGTTTCTCTTAAGAAGAAGAATAATTTAGTGAGTGACAATGAGATTGGGGATGGCGGTACTTACATGTGGAAGTTGGGTACACTTACTAATAAAACATGTATTGCTTTCTTCTTCCAAATAAATGATGAGCATAAACCTCAAGCTGGATCTGCATTTCTGATACAGTTCATAACACGATATAGACATGGGAACATGGGAATCCGGAAGAGGGTGACAACTGCTGCAAGAAGATGGGTTGCAAAGCAGTCACCAGAAATTCCTGCTGGGTTTGATCAAGAAGCAGCAGCTTCAGTTATGGCCAGACTTGCCATCCACCGAGCGGAGACATGTAATGCTAGAGATGTTATCAGATGGCTGGATGATACACTTATCCATTTTGCTTCCAAATTTGGAGACTATATACAGGAAGATCCTTCTTCATTTCGTCTTTCATCAAACTTCTCTCTTTACCCCCAATTCATGTTCTATTTAAGAAGGTCCCAATTTCTTGATGTCTTTAACAGTACCCCTGATGAAACTGCATTCTTTCGGCTGATGCTGAATCGCGAAGGAGTTATGGATTCAATTGTCATGATCCAACCCACACTTCTACAGTATTCATTTGATGGGCCTCCAGTTCCGGTCCTCTTAGACATTCGCTCTATATCCCCAGATGTTATTTTACTCTTTGACTCTTACTTTTATGTGGTTATTCATTATGGATCCAAGATTGCTCAATGGAGAAAGCTTGGTTATGATAAAGACCCAAACCATGGGAATCTGAGTAAGTTGTTGGAAGCCCCAGAGCTTGATGCAGGGCAGTTGGTGGCTGGACGAGTTCCACCTCCGAAGCTTGTTAAATGTGACCAGCATAGCAGTCAGGCAAGGTTTCTTCTTGCCAAGTTAAACCCCTCTGTTACTCAGGATTCAACTTACACGGATGGGTCAGATATCATATTTACAGATGATTTGAGCTTACAAGTTTTCATAGATCACTTACAGGCCCTTGCGGTGCAGGGCTAATTATGTGGAGCTCTACACATAGCATCTCTTCTTCAGGAGGTATGCTTCATAGGGAATCAGACATACATCCTTCAGATTGTTGTATATTGCTTTCAGGAGTAAGGCTGCCTAATTATCTTCACGCCATTTTTTCCTTCTAATTGTGAAATTAGGGCTACATAGATTGCTTTAGTATGGTTTTCCAAGTTGAGTGAGTTAAAACAATTGTCATTGGTCTCTGATCTTTTTGTCATCTCGTCTCCCACACTTGTTCTATTATAACTATTGCATTGAAGAGGAACAAAGTGATGAATGATTGAGCTTTGTTGCGACTTTGCAAATCTCGTGTTTGCTCCAGATTTTGACATTACTCTTTACAGAACTGTTTAAATGTGGCAAAAGGACTAGTGCTAACTGGCAAGACTGGCAGTGGTCATAACTCCCACAGAGGCAAAAGGAACATTTCGTGGTGCTAACTGGCTGTAGCGATAACTCTGGAGTTCTGAAGTACAGCACGAGAAGATTCATTTCTTTATATAAATCATCATCTCTGATCTAATCTGAGCAATGAGCTTTCATAAAATACATAATATTTCGATGACGTTTGCTAACGGACAATGACATCTTCCAGGTTGTTTCTCTTATTCTAGGAACCCGTACATAAAAAAAAAAAACTCCCAAGTGGTTTGCTCCAAGCCGAGATCAATGGACACGTCTCCCCATCTGAACGCCACGGTTAACTAAATTTGTCTTTCTCTCGAATCCTTGAAGTAAAATGTATTAACGCAGGAAGATGTTTTCTTTTCTTATTCGATTGAAATTTCGTATTTATATGCATATGCGCTGTTAGAAGTCAACGAAGGAATAATGTTAAACAAAGCACACAGCTTTACAAGGTTAGAGCTCATGTGGCCTTGCAAAATTTGTTTTTATTATTACAATTAGTTAATAAAAAGTCGTATGAATTGTCGCCTTCATCTGAAATAAAAGCAAGACTTTGTAACCACCTGACAGTAACTTGGACAACCAATTAATCAACTTCATTTCTTAATCAAGCTCGAAAAAGCAAACAAAGATAAGAGTTATTTTTTGGGTGTAGGTAATCAAAAAATTACTTTTTACATTTTGAACATTGAATTTATTGATTGATGTATAATTTTTCTGTCCAAAAAACAAATTTGAATATCTCTTCTTTCAATTTTTTGTTTAAAAAAACTTTCTGCTTCATAAGTTATAATCCCAATTAATAATTTACAAAGTCATTTTTTTTCTTTTTATTCCTCACTCTTGATTTTTTTTAATACATAGATAAAATTTGTTAAATAACCAAATGTTGGTATCACGGATTTTTAATATTGAAGAGAAATGAATAAGTCTTTGAATTTATAAATTTTTTTTATATTTTTGAGTTTTTTTTAAATTCGTTTTTTGAATTAAAAATATGTATCTACCATAAATTAAAAAAAAAA